>NC_079190.1:511144629-511159629 GCF_029499605.1 Hyla sarda | reverse complement strand
ATATCTATCTATCTATCTATCTGTCTATCTCATATCTATCTATCTCATATCTATCTATCTCATATCTATCTATCTATCTGTCTATCTCATATCTATCTATTTATCTATCTCATATCTATCTATCTATGTATCTATGCGGAGGTATCACACATGTCTTGGACCCCTCGGGGTGAGGTACAGTGATCTCTTCTCCTCCTGTGATGTCAGAGCAGATGATCTCACCTCTGGTCCTCATCACCTGAACAATGGAGGCTGCGGTCTGGGGGTCTGTATGCAGCACACACCCTGCTCCTCTCCCCGTCTGTGGATGCATAGTATTGGGGGGGGGGGCAGTAAATGATATAAGCAGATAAAGAGCTGGGGGGGGGGGGGGGGTACGAGGTGCCCCCTCTGCTTCTCCTGCATAGGGAAAGTCGTGGGTAATTGGGTACAGATTGTAGGTGTTTAAATATTCATGACAGAGGATTGGGAGGAGGCTGACAAGGATGAGGAGGGGTGGGAAAAGGAGAGACGGAGGAGGCGAGCAGTCATCGAGAGCCAGTGAACAAGTCTGCTGAGGATCCAGGGAGAGGGCCAGATAGACTGGGCGTGCATGTGATGAGAGCAAGGGACAGACCCTCCAGTCTCCGCGAGCCCCCCTACTGCTGCATGTGTGAGCGTGTGTGCCTGTCTATGTGTGTGTGAGAGAGGGGGAGACCCAAGGAAGAACAGAAGGAGACCGAAAGGAACCAGGAAAGTAGACCAACAAATCCCACCATGCTGTGCTGTATGAGAAGAACAAAACAGGTAAGTCTCCCATAGCGGGGGCGTCGGAGCCATTCCACAAAAGACCACCCCACCGGCCTTAATAGCATTGTAGAATGGCATATTACTGCCCCAGGTGATACCCATGGAGGTCCCTCCGTAAGCGGAGCCTCCATCCATACCTGGTAGAAGGGGCGGCGGTGTCGATGGTGGTGCTGGGGGGGCTTCTTCTTCTCTACGTGATACATTGTAACGTTGCCTTGTCTGTCTTCATTGTGGTGGGGTATTAAAGGATTAAACCTGTTGTTTTACGACGGAGAACAATAGGGACTGTTGTCCAACTATTAAGCAACCCCCCCCCCCCATGCTTAATTGTTGGTCAACCGTCCCTATTGTGGAGGGGGGCAAAAAAAGAAAGAGGATTTTGACTGGGATTTAACCCCATAAATCCAAATCTTAGCTTGGAAAAAGAGCTGGGAGATGTAGAGGACCCCGCCCCTGGCACATTCCGGGAGACCTGTTACCAGTCGGGGGAAGGGTTGGGGGGGGGGGGGGGGCATGAACAGGTGATTGTCCCCCCTCCAAAATGTCATAAAATTCATCTCTGATCATAAAATCTTCCCATTGTGATCTGCGATTCTGCATAGGATGTGTAAAAAAGTGGGCTACACCCCAACCTGGTGATCTCAAACGGTTGGAGACAAGGGTGTAGACCGGTGGTCTTCGAAACCGTGGATCGCCTGCTGTTGTGAAACTACGACTCCCAGCATGCCAGGACAGCCGTTGGCTGTCCTGGCATGCTGGGAGTTGTAGTTTCGCAACAGCTGGAGCTCCTCAGTTTGGCCACCACTGGTGTAGAGGTTCTATGGAACGCTTATAAAAATGTGAGCTATAGTGTTATACATTGTATCCAGTTCCGAGGCTTTAGATAGACAGTTCTATGCAATACCACCGATATATCGTCATGGTGAATTCCATGTCCGTGTGGGATTTAATTCCCCCAATGCTTGACAGGGTTATTTTCAACCTTTTTTCCATGCCTTGCCTTCATCCCCGGTGGCTACAGAGGGGTTAAAGGTGTGGCTGACAACGTGTATCACTTGTAGAATAGGAGTGAAGACCATGGTTGGGTGGGGTTTGCAACAACCAGAGAGGGTGGTGGTGATGGGGAGGGGGGGGGGGGGGAAGGTTGGAGATGGAGAGGGCGAACAACTGAGCCGGCTTTTATGATGTACCGCATGCTGAAATGTTCCTGAGCTGCACACAGGCACATCACCGCTCATGTCTATAATTTGCCGAGACGGTGAAGGTGCTCATTGTGTCTACGGTACGGTAGACGGGAAGCTTTGTCTATAGGTATCTTAGATGAGACAGACAGGTAAATTGCCGGTTGAGGAGTTATAAGTGATAACAATATACTTATTTCCGTGCTTATCCATGGAGCTGGAGTCTTGGTCTTTGGTTGTAGGTGACCTTTTTGGGTTCTGCATGAGCATTAAGTCTTCTCTATCAGTAGCCATCAATGAGTTGCCTCCATTGATGATAATTGCTTCTTGTGATCTCCGAAAATTAAAATTCAGCCGCCTCGAAATCCCGCCGGGAGCGATGACAACTGTCTGGTCCTGCCCTATAATTGGTACCTGCCGTACTCAAGTCAATACCCTTCCAGGCTTTATTGACCCTACAAATAAATTGTCCATTTGTAACGTTGCTTCAACAGTCGAAGGTAGTCAATAGGCTCTCACCCCTGATTGGTCGGCATAGGATCTCCATACTTTAAAGTGGTTGTAGGCTTCTATAGGGTGATGCCACACCTATTTCTGCAGCCACAATGGGGGTTCTCCATCTTCTAAACCATGCTGTAGTTGTAGGAGGTGTCGGCACGGTGACACTGTATTGTTCCGTTCATGGTCGTGTCAATCATGATGTTGCAACGTAAAGCCTATTACATGGAGCATCCCTATTACACGGAGCATCATCCCCTTCTAAGCGTTAAAACATTTACAAGTGCTAGGTATTACGGTGACCCGAACGATTAAGAGAGATTTACTCTACGAATGGACGGAGGCCATGTAAGCTGCTCAAATGATTTGGATAAACCATTGACCTGGCCAACATTTGGAAGGGTCTATATGACATTTATTGATAGAATGGATGGAAAATTCTGAAATGAACACACGAAGATGGATTGTTGAGTTCATCTAGAGCCGGAACATCTCCCTTACTCCCGAGGCAAAGTCAATGAATGGAATGGCCCCAGGGGTTGGGGGTGGCTTCCAATCCTTGAGTTAAATAAGTGTCTGAAAATGAGGACAGAGCCAGGCGGGAAGCGGAGATGATAAATTAAAGTCTTAGAAATGGCTTCAGATGGTGGAAATATCCTCCCGTTCATTTGGGATTCAGGGAGAACTTCATTACCGTCTCCATGCTCCAGCTGAATTCTCCATTACCGGCAAAGACGTCCAGAAGAGAAGGATTAAAGGCTTTAAGGGATGGCAGGTCGCGTTGATGACGTTTTATACATTGCAATTTGCCGGTGGAGGTTTTTTGGACATAGACGTTCATTTTCATTCTTTATTTTTTTTTCCGCCTCGGCATCAGATGAAATGGGTCACTGTCAACCGGTGGTGGCACGTGATGAATGAAGAAGATGCCTTTCAGCTCTTAATATATTCCTACCTCATGTTCCTGTCTGGGGGAGCTGCCAAGAGACCAAAAGATGCAACGTGACTGTGGGATTTCCGGATTTTCTTTCTGATCTCGAAGACTTGGAGCATCTACAGACAGTTGTGTAATTTCAATGGAGCGGCCATCGATTAGGAGATGATGGACAGGATGGTTGCTTATCTTTTAGACCTTCACAGAATAGGACTATGATGTCCATACATTTTGATGCATCTTGGGTAAAGGCTATATCCTAAATGAGAACAGGTGGGACACAGACAACATGGGGCCACTTGTCCAAGAATATTATATATTATATAGTCTCCAATAGAGCATCTCCATGCATATCTAACAACCTATCAGTAGTCATGAACCATTAAACCCATTGGCCCGGAATTTAATAGCAGGATTCTGGTTGATGCTTTTTAGTAGTAATGGGCCCCCTTGGGTTCTCCATAGATCTTCACCTACACCTGAGATGTAGCAGAGCTGAGTTGGTCATTTTACTTGATGGTGATATCTCAAGGGTGGCTAATGAATGAATAATCGTAACTCAATGAGTTTTCATAATGGATTAAAGGGGTACTCCGCTGCTCAGGGTTTGGAACAAAATGTTCCGAATGCTTAGAGCTGGCGCCGGGAGCTCGTGACGTCATAGCCCCGCCCCTGGCGGCAGGGCTATGATGTAACGAGCTCCCGGCGCCGGCTCTAAGCATTCGGAACATTTTGTTCCAAACCCTGAACAGCGGAGTACCCCTTTAAAGAAACATAAGATCTACCACATCTAGGTGTGGAGGAGAAATACTGAAGAGAAATTCCTTTAAGGTATGCTATGCGAAACAACATGAGTTGCGATAAAAAAAAATGGATCCAAAAGATTTACTAACAATCTGATCTTCCTGGTTGGCTGATTCTACAGGCAATAGAAGTCAATGTGTGAATCGGTTGGCAGAATTTGGATTCATCAATTGCCAAATGCACTTAGGTGGACAGCAGTAGAACCATTGGTCACATCACCAGGATAGTATATACCATGACCATAGTAGGGGGCTATGGGTCCACCAGCTGACAGGGCCCCATTAGAGGTGAGAGCATTTCAAATTGTAAAAGAGACCGAAAAGTTAAGACAAGGAGTAGTGAAGACTGTGATGACAAAATGCTGCCATGTCCTGAATGCACTTACTGTTCATGTTGGTGTAGGATGGCATGGTAACCCTTCTTATGGTGCCACCAGTGGAGGGGTTGCAAATGTCAGAAGTCACTCTTGAAGTCCCATTGCCAAATCTGTAACAGAGACATTTATACTACCGTCATCTTATGTGCATTTGAGACATTTCATGAACCAGGGCCAGGATGCAACTGTTATTTTGGCATCTTCAATAAAATTGCCTGGCAAAGGCAACAACCACAGCCGCGTCCCATTGGTGATAATGGCGAATAGTCAAGATGGTGGTGTAATGCCAACTCTGCAATGCTGATGCTCACTAAAGTAATCTCACTATACAAATGGTGGCCAAATTTCTATAGAAGTCGACTTTTGGGTACCTAGAGGAAGGATCCACTTGTGGCCAACAATGACCCATCTGTCTCTGGTCACGTCATGAAGACCATGTGTCTTATATTTTTGGATTCAAATTGTTTTTAAGAAGCTTCAACCAAACCTAAGTTAAAGGGGTACTCCAGCCCCAAGACATCTTATCCGCTCTCCAAAGGATAGGGGATAAGATGTCTGATCGCGGGGGTCCCCAGTGGCCACTGGGGACCCTAGCAATTTAGCATGCAGCACCCACCTGTAAGTACTGCCAGAAGCGCTGGAGGTTCTCAGTCTTTTGCCTCCCGACCAATGGGACGGAGAATCGTGATGTCACGACCCCACCCCCATGGTATGTCACGCCCCGCCCCCTCAATGCAAGTCTATGGGAGGGGGCGTGACGGCCGTCACGCCCCCTCCCATAGACTTGCATTGAAGGGGCTGGGCGTGATGTCAATCGGGGGAAGAGTCGTGATGTCACGATACTCCATCCCTGTGGTCGGGAGGCAAAAGAATGAGAACCTCCAATGTTTCCGGCAGTACTTACTTGCTGCATGCTAGATTGCGGGGGTCCCCAGCGGCGCGACCCCCGTGATCAGACATGTCTTGGGGCCGGTTTACCCCTTTAAATCCAATATACCCCATGCCACAATATCTGCTATGTGCCATGACAAGGCTTGATAGGTCCATCAGTCTCCTGGCCAGGAATACTTGACTATCCTCAATTTTTGGTTGAACGTTCGTTTCAATATTCTTCGTCTGTTTGACTATTATCTTTTTACCGTACTTTGCACCTTTTTCTAAGATCTCAACACCCAAGCGTTGTGTGGCCTATCTCATAGTAAATGGCGGGGTGTCTGATCACTTTCTCTAGGTGGAATGTAGCCATAGGGGACGCAGTTGCAGCCAGGTCCTAGTGGCTGGAAGGGCAACAATGGCCTCATAAGATATTGAGAGAACATGTAGCCTAGCTGAGTTTTTTTTAAAGGAAAATCCAATGAAAATTGGACTTTCCCACCGTATATTTTCTTTCATGGGGCCTTCAGTACCTTTAAAGGGGTACTCCGATTGAATTTTTTTTTTTTTTTTTAAATCAACTGGTGCCAGAACGTTAAAGGGGTATTCCAGGAAAAAACTTTTTATTAATATATCAACTGGCTCCAGAAAGTTAAATAGATTTGTAAATTACTTCTATTAAAAAATCTTAATCCTTTCAATAATTATCAGCTGCTGAAGTTGAGTTGTTGTTTTCTGTCTGGCAACAGTGCTCTCTGCTGACATCTCTGCTTGTCTCTGGAACTGCACAGAGTAGAAGAGGTTTGCTATGGGGATTTGCTTCTAAACTGGGCGGTTCCCAAGACACGTGTCATCAGAGAGTACTTAGACAGAAAAGAACAACTCAACTTCAGCAGCTCATAAGTACTGAAAGGATTAAAAAAAAATAATAGAAGTAATTTACAAATCTGTTTAACTTTCTGGAGCCAGTTGATATATATAAAAAAGTTTTTCCCTGGATAACCCCTTTAAACAGATTTGTGAATGACTTCTATTAAAAAATCTTTACCCTTCCAGCACTTTTTAGCAGCTGTAGGCTACAGAGGAAATTCTTTTCTTTTTGAACATCTTTTTTTGTTTTGTCCACAGTGCTCTCTGCTGACACCTCTGTCCGTGTAAGGAACTGTCCAGAGCAGGAGAAAATCCCCTTTGCAAACCTATGCTGCTCTGGACAGTTCCTGACACGGACATAGGTGTCAGCAGAGAGCACTGTGGACAAGACAAAAAAGAAATTAAAAAAAGAAAAGAATTTCCTCTGTAGCATACAGCTGCTAAAAAGTACTGGAAGGGTAAAGATTTTTTAATAGAAGTTATTTTCAAATCTGTTTACCTTCCTGGCACCAGTTGATTTAAAAAAGAATTTAAATAAATGTTTTCCACCGGAGTATCCCTTTAAGTGCTGAGCTGTTGTGCTGACTATGATTACTCTATGGAATCACTATTTCCAGATATGTGGTCACCAGTGAGGTTCAGAATGAATTTTCCATGGTGAGATGACCCCTGGTCTCTAGGGTTGTTAGGTAATGCTGTAGAAGTACTTATTCCATTTGGTCAGGATAGTACTATTGGGTAGGGGCCAAAGGGTTGTATTAATGTTGCATGACATACTGTATTCTGTACATTACGGATATATGTATCACTATGTATCATATTCAGTTTAAAGGTCAAACATTGTTGTAGTATTTGACAGATATATTTGTTGAGTTAATATTATTAAAGGAGTATTTCACGAAAAAAAAAAAAAAAAAAAAAAAAAAAAAATTATATATATATATATATATATATATATATATATATATATATATATATATATAGATCAACTGGCTCCAGAAAGTTAAACAGATTTGTAAATTACTTCTATTAAAAAATCTTAATCCTTCCAATAATTATCAGCTGCTGAAGTTGAGTTGTTCCTTTCTGTCTGACCACTGTGCTCTCTGCTGACATCTCTGCTTGTCTCGGGAACTGCACCGAGTAGAAGAGGTTTGCTATGGGGATTTGCTTCTACTCTGGACAGCTCCCGAGACACGTGTCATCAGAGAGCACTTAGACAGAAAAGAACAACTCAACTTCAGCAGCTCATAAGTACTGAAAGGATTAAGATTTTTTTAATAGAAGTCATTTACAAATCTTTTTATTTTTCTGGAGCCAGTCTGAAAACTTTCATTCCATTTTGAATATAAAATTAAAGTGTTATCATCATATGTATCATGTTGCACATACTTTACTTCACTTATCCTATAGATCATGTTGCACATACTTTACACACACACACAAACACACACACATATATATATATATATATATATATATATATATATATATATATATATATATATATAAGGTTTTTTCCTGGATAACCCCTTTAATGACTTTTTGGGTTATCAATGATTATCTGACCATACTAGGTTGTAGGTTTTATAATGTAGACATCCCTTTCCCAACCAGCAACCCATCTTTCCCAAGAATCTGCTGCTTTAGAGAGTCCTTCATATGGTCCTCTGAGCAGGAGATCTAGTTATGGGGGCTACAGACATTAGTAGACCCCATAGACATTCTCTAGATGTCTATGGCCTTCCCTCCTTATGGGTGGAGGTGATGTGGACTAAAATGGCCATTCTATGGTAACTTTGACCACTAGAGGTGATCGATCATTGATGATCTCAAGGTTGGACGTAGGTAAGTTAGACATATAAAAGGTAAGTATATATCTTTTTCACTCAACGTGATTTGTGTATCCTCTAAAGCATTTACAATGGGAACATGTAAAGAGAAATATATTCGAAAATTGATCCAAAAATTACAATCATACATGTCATAGATTGATATCAGAATATTTCACGCTGAATAAGAGAGGTTCAAAAAGAAAAGAATTTCCTTTGTAGCATACAGCTGCTAATAAGTACTGGAAGGATAAAGATTTTTTTTTTTTTTATAGAAGTTTTGGGTCCAATGGGGTCTAAAATTAAAGGAGGAATCCATCAAAGAATGTCCTGACAGCATCATAGAGACACTTCAGAAGAAGAGATCGGTGATGTTCTTAAAGGGTTACTCCGCTCCCCAGTGTCCAGAACATTGAGTTCCAAATGCTGTGTGCGGCATTCTGTGTCCACGCCCGCCCCCTCGTGACGTCACGCCCCGTCATGAGATGTCACGTCCCACCCCCCTCAATGAAAGTCTATGGGAAGGGGGCGCGACGGCCGTCGCGCCCCCTTCTCATAGACTTTCATTGAGGGGGCAGGCGTGAACACGAAAGCCCACACACAGCGTTCGGAACTCGGAATGGAGCGGAGTAACCCTTTAAGAACATCACCTATCTTGTTTTCTAAAGTGTCTCTATGATACTGTCAGGACATTCTTTGATGGATTCCTCCTTTAATTTTAGACCCCATTGAATCCAAAGCTTCTCTTAAAAATTCTTTAGCCTTCCAGAACTTATTAGCAGCTGTATGCTACAAAGGAAATTCTTTGCTTTTTGAATTTCTTTTTTTGTCTTGTCCACAGTGCTCTCTGCTGACACCTCTGTTCATGTCAGGAACTGTCCAGAGTAGCATAGGTTTGCTGTGAGGATTTTCTCCTGCTCTAGACAGTTCCTGATACGGGCATCAGGTGTCAAGACAAAAGACAAAAGAGAAATTCAGAAAGAAAAGAATTTCCTCTGTAGCATACAGCTGCTAAAAAGTACTGGAAGGATAAAGATTTTTTAATAGAAGACAAAAGAGAAATTCAGAAAGAAAATAATTTCCTCTGTAGCATACAGCTGCTAAAAAGTACTGGAAGGATACAGATTTTTTAGTAGAAGTCATTTACAAATCTGTTTAACTTTCTGGCACCCGTTGATTAAAAAAAATAATAATAATGTTTTCCACTGGAGTACCCCTTTAAGTTTCCCCTTTAAGTTTTGCACTACTTTTAATAAATTCTCTCTATACTTTTATTCTGTATTGAACATAAAATGAAAGTGTTATCATAAGTATCATGTTGCACATACTTTATTCACTTATCCTATAGATCATGTTGCACATACTTTACTTCACTTATCCTATAGATCATGTTGCACATACTTTACTTCACTTATCCTATAGATCATGTTGCACATACTTTATTTCACTTATCCTATAGATCATGTTGCACATACTTTATTTCACTTATCCTATAGATCATGTTGCACATACTTTACTTCACTTATCCTATAGATCATGTTGCACATACTTTACTTCACTTATCCTATAGATCATGTTGTACATACTTTATTTCACTTATCCTATAGATCATGTTGCACATACTTTATTTCACTTATCCTATAGATCATGTTGCACATACTTTACTTCACTTATCCTATAGATCATGTTGCACATACTTTACTTCACTTATTCTATAGATCATGTTACACATACTTTGCTTAAGTTCTACTAAGTCTGAGTTCCCCTCCCATAATGCACGGTTATTGGGTGGAGGATGTATTAAGGGAAGACATGGATAAATATTACATATGCTTCAATATGCCTGAGAAGAATTTATGGACATGGGAAGTGTCTAACAATAATCTCCTGCAGTCTGAGCTTTAGATGTGAGTTTATAGTGTGAATGCATGTATCATGTTGCACATACTTTACTTGGCTCATCCTATAGATCATGTTACACACATTTTGCTTCTCTTCTGCTTAGTCCAAGTTATCAAGTCATAATCTCTCCAGTCACATCCAGAGCTGCATTCCCAATTCTAAAAGTTATAGCTTGGAATCCATGCAGGCAGCAAAATACCCTTAAAGGGGTACTCTGCCCCTAGACATCTTATCCCCTATCCAAAGGATAGGGGATAAAATGTCTGATTGGGGGGTACCACCGCTGGGGACCTCCGCGATCTTAGCTGCGGCCCCCCAGACATTGAGTGAACGTAGTTCCATGCTGGATGACTGGCGATGCAGGGCGGAGGTTTGCGACATCATGGTCATGCCCTACTCATGATATCACGGCCGCACCCCCTCAATGCAAGTCTATGGGAGGGGGCGTGACGGATGTCACGCCCCCTCCCATAGACTTGCATTGAGGGGGCGTGGCCATGACATCATGAGCAGGGCACGGCCGTGACGTCACGAGCCCCTGGGGCTGCACCCGGTGCTTCAAAGAACGCCGGGTGCAGCAGGAAGATAAGATGTCTAGGGGCGGAGTACCCATTTTACATCTTAGCTGAACTCCCATAATGCACTGTGCTTTGGCGTGAAGATGTACTAGGAAAGACAGGGATAAATAATACATCTCCTTTAATATGCCTGTGAAGAGTTTATTTTTTTTTTTATGAACAGGGGAAGTAGTGGTTAACAATAATCTTCTGCAATCTGAGCTTTGGAGGTGACTTTATAGTGTGACCGCATGGATCATGTTGCACATACTTTACAGGAGCTAAATCTGAATTAGTATAAAAGATAAAAAAGCAGAAAAGCAGGATTTTGTACTTGGTACAATTTTTATTTATTTTTTGCTTAGAAGAACTTAGAACCTTGATCACAATGTTACCTGATTATGTGACTCCTTGTGATCATCTGTAGCATGTACAAGTGCTCAATATCCCTGCAGCACCCCTACAGGAGAAATGAAGCATTACACCTTAACCAATAAAATCAATCTGTTTACCGTGCAATGTATAGATGTGCTGGATGCTAAGTCTATCAGAAAGAATCTTTTTATAGCTGCTTTTACATTTGCCAAATTAGGGTCCTGAATGGGCATTCAGCCCCCCCCTCCCGTAAAACAGTATTTAGAAATAGATATTCTATACCAGACACTATGTTATGATATATATTGGGTTAACCTGAGACTCCTCTTGAGGGGGGCTCTAGTAAACACTGTTAGGGAGTATAGAGAGTGCTAGGTTACTAGGTTAGCCATTGAAAGTCATTCTACAGATGACACCATGTAAAGGGCCCGACTGGCGCCCTCATAGTGAACCGGAAGAAGTTTTAGGTGTTGCGGTAGGGCGCTTCATTGACTTACCGTAGTCTCTTGCGTGGTTGATCTGATACATGTTCTGTCAATGGAATCTGTCAGCCTCCAGCCTTGAAGTCAAGCCATAGCGCCGCATCACGAGCAGGAAAGGCTTTTAGCGCTCGCACCTTTCCGTTGACACTGACGATAATTACAGATGTTAATTACGGCGTTCTGCAGAATACATCAATAAACTAAAACTGTTACATAATATCAGTCACAGGACCAGACAGTGATGGAACGGAGATGAATGGTTCCTAGCAGAGGAAGCTACTGAGGTGGCAATCACCGGAGACCCCCGGGGCCGATAGTCCATACATTGAGGAAAGGGGCAAACCGGTTCAGTCCAAGTAACTGTAGGGCGTCATTCAAAGCTCTTACTGGTGTAGATGGTTACCTGTAAAGTGAATGTGTTACCTAGATTTTTTATTTATTTATTTTTTTAATGTTTTTCTATTTTTTTATTTATTACATTTTTTTAAATCTTATTTTTTTTATAATGTTTCTTTAACTTTTTTCTATTTTCTAGTTGTAATTTTTTTTACATCTTTTATTTTTATAATTACATTTTTCCTTTTTTCTATTTTCTAGTTGTAATTTTTTTACATCTTTTATTTTTATAATTACATTTTTCCTTTTTTCTGTTTTCTAGTTGTAATTTTTTAGAAATCTTTTATTTTTATAATTTTATTTTTCCTTTTTTATATTTTCTAATTGTAATGTTTTTAAATCTTATTTTTTTATAATGTTTTTCCTTTTTTTCCTTTTTTTCTGTTTTTCTATTTTCTAATTGTCATTTTTTTAAAACTTATATTTTTATAATTTTGTTTTTCCTTTTTTTTCTAAATGTCATTTTTTTAAATGTTATTTTTAATAATTTTTTTTATTTTTTTCTATTTTCTAATTGTAATTTTTTTAAATCTTATATTTTTATAATTTTATTTTTCCTTTTTTCTATATTCGAATTGTAATTTTTTTTAAATCCTATTTTTAGTACAATAGTATAGGGGTGGTCATATTGTCTTGAACATTGTTTAACAGCAGCGGGAACTGTGCAACAATAGTAACATTCACATGAATGGGAAACATTACTGGCCATTCTCTGTGACCTGTGCAGAGGTCATTCTACAGGGGAGAGGGAGGCTGATCTGTGAGCATCGCCTATTGTCTTCCCTATCTACTGTATCTACTGGTGTCACCTTTCATAGTACAGGTCACTTCCCAGCAGCCTCCTCCTTACTATCACAGACACAACAAAAAGTCTTAGTTTAAGGCCCTAGTGGCCAAAATGGGATTTGCAAGAATTTTTTTTTACAATATAGATAGTACAATTGGAAACTAGTAAAAAAAAAATTAAAGTTCAAAATTAAAAGAAAAAAAAAAATCACCAAAAATTCTTTAAAAATATGTTTATCATAAAAAATTGATTTTAACAATAGGTCATTTTCTGAGATTTTTAAATTGACAAAATGTCAATCCTAATCCTGTGATATAGGGCTGTGGTGCCCAACCTGTGTCCCCCTCAGCTGTTGCAAAACTACAATTCCCAGCATGCCCGGACAGCCAATGGCTGTCTGGGCATGCTGGGATTTGTAGTTTTGCTACAAATGGAGGGCCACAGGTTGGACACACCTGCCCTCTAGCTATGAACTCCATAGACTCTCATTCAAATGGTGACTCTTGATACTTTGCACTGGGGAAGGGGGTGACCCTTTAATGACTGGGGGACCACCTAACATTGCAGCTAGGGGGCACTAGGACACAAGGGGGAGTTCTCCTAAAGTCTAGGCTGGTCTTTTACTAATTCCCATTGGAGTAATTTACTACATACTGTATTGAAAAGGAGGTGTAAAATTCTTAATAACTTTGTCGCACCTATGGCTTTCCATGCCCTACAGATTGATAAGTATGCCAACTACTTGGCATAGATTGATGCGTCAAGCCATGGAGGCCGCGCCCTATTTCAGCTAAGCCCCTCCTACTTTCTAAAAAAGTAGTGAGCACATGACGAAAACTAGGAGGCCACATCGCATTCAAGGTAAGCCCCACCTACTTTCTAAAAAGTAGTGGGCACTTGTCAAAAACGTGGAGGCCACACCCAATTCCAGGAAAGCTCCACCCACTTTCTGAGAAGTAGTGGGCACATGCTGAAAATGTGAAGGCCACACCCCATTCCAGGTAAGCTCCACCTACTTTTTAAATGGGTGAGCACATCTGAAAACTTGGAGACCATGCCCCATTTCAGGAAAGCCCAACCTACTTTCCAAAAAGTAGTGGGCACGTGTCGAAATCTTGGATGCCACACCCCATTCAAGGTAATCCCCCCTACTTTCTAAAAAGTAGTGAGCACATCTGAAAACTTGGAGGCCACAGCCCTTTTTAGGCAAGCCCCACCTACTTTCTAAAAAGTAATGGGTACATGCAGAAAACTTGGAGGCCATGCCCCATCTAAGGCAAGCCCCACCTACTTTCTAAAAAGTAGTGGGCACAAGATAAAAACTTGAAGGCCACACCCCATTCCAGGAAAGTCCCGCCTACTTTCTAAAAAGAAGCGGGCACATGTTGAAAACTTTTAGGCCACACACAATTTTAAGTAAGCCCCACCTACTTTCTAAAAAGTAGTGGGCACTTGCCAAAAACTTGGAGGCCACGCCCAATTCCAGGTAAGCCCCACCCATTTTCTGCGAAGCAGTGGGCACATGCTGAAAACGTAGAGGCCACACCCCATTCCGGGTAAACTCCACCTACTTTTTTTAAAAGTGGTGAGCACATCTGAAAACTTGGAGACCATGCCCCATTTCAGGAAAGCCCCACCTACTTTCCAATAAGTAGTGGGCATGTGTCAAAAACTTGGATGCCACACCCCATTCCAGGTAATCCCCACCTACTTTCTAAAAAGTAGTTGACACATGCTGAAAACCTAAAGGCTACACCCCCTTCCAGGCAAGCGCCACCTACTTTCAAAAAGGTAACGAGCGCAGTGTAAAACTGTCAAAAACATGCATATTTAGGAGCTTCTGCATCAAAATTTGCAACTTTTGTATTAAGAAATAATCCATAATAAATCCACCCCTCTCCCAATTTGTGCCGTTGTGTTCATGGGGTCCACCCAAAAACCATCAGAAATGCCAAAATTTGCCATGAATGAAACAGGAAACAGAAATAAAAGAATAATATACAGAATTATACCTGAAAAGAAACAGCGCCACTCTTGTTCATGTGGCTGTGTCTGGTATTGCAGCTCCAATAAAATGCAATTCTAAATGCAGCCCACAGGCAAAAGAGGCGCTGTTGTTCTAATGCCAAACAATCTGTTTTAGACTATATTACCTTTTTGCAGTTTTTCCGTTCTGGTTTCTTCTTTATTACTTAGTATTTAGGATTAGGAATCGGGTAGTCAGTGACATCTGGAAGTTTTCTGAGACATCTCTCACCTCTTTTCCCATCGTCGTTCCTCTAGAGGCGACTCCGCGGCTCTTGTTGCTGGAGATTAAAGGAACGTTAGACGCAGGGACGCGAGC
>NC_079190.1:510957129-511139629 GCF_029499605.1 Hyla sarda | reverse complement strand
TTGCAAGGCCATCACTGAAATGATTTCCTAATGCACCCTACATTTCCCATGGCTTTGCAGAGAGAGGGTGTGAAGTCTGATCACTGCACCTGGTCATGTAATTAGGCTGCTGGTGCTGGAGTTAAGTTGGGTGATCTGATTAGACTTGGTTTGAGGTCAGTTCACATTATGTACAGTTTTTTTTTTTTTTTTAAAGAAATGTTATTACATTTTTCCACACAGTTTTACTGCATTTTGGCTACTTTTGCTGGGATTTTCCAGAAATTCAACAATAGTGACACATTTATACCATGATTTGTAAGACATTTGTGGTAAAATAGCACCAAAAATCTTGGCAAGACACAAAAAAACAGGAGGTTTATACCTACTACATTTACTGATCCCATAGAGATAGCAGCAGTATACAGATAGAGCTGGAGGAGAGGGGTATAACAAATATATATCCTGATCCCATAGAGATGGCAGCAGCAGTATACAGATAGAGCAGGAGGAGAGGGGTATAATTGCTATATATCCTCCTGATCCCATAGAGATAGCAGCAGCAGTATACAGATAAGGCTGGAGGGAGGTGTATAACTACTACATCCTGATCCATAGAGATAGCAGCAGCAGTATACAGATAGAGCTGGAGGGGAGGGGTATAATTACTATATATCCTCCTGATCCCATAGAGATAGCAGCAGTATACAGATAGAGCTGGAGGAGAGGGGTATAACTGCTATATATCTTGACCCCATAGAGATAGCAGCAGCAGTATACAGATAGAACTGGGATGGGATGCGTATAACTACTATATATCCTGATCCCATAGAGATAGCAGCAGTATACAGATAGAGCTGGAGGGGAGGTGTATAACTACTATATATCCTGATCCCATAGATACAGCAGCAGTATACAGATAGAGCTGGAGGGAGGTGTATAACTACTATATATCCTGATCCCATAGAGATAGCAGCAGTATATAGATAGAGCTGGAGGGGAGGTGTATATCTACTATATATCCTGATCCCATAGAGATAGCAGCAGCAGTATAGAGATAGAGCTGGAGGGGAGGTGTATAACTACTATATATCCAGATCCCATATAGATAGCAGCAGCAGTATACAGATAGAGCTGGAGGGAAGGTGTATAACTACTATATATCCTGATCCCATAGAGATAGCAGCAGTATACAGATATATCACCTGAGGCCGATCATTCTCCAGACACAGAAACATGAACATAAAGTATCCAGGACGGATCAGATCTAAACCAGTGATCAGCGCGGATACAATTTTATAAACAGGAGGAGATTACGTCTCCAGATGTCTCAGAAAAACCTGTAAAAAGTGCAGAACAAGATCTGCAACTCTAAAACATTCCACCTCTGCTTATTATCAGTGAATGGAAACAATCTAGATTATGTAAATACTAACCACAAAGGGTTTGTTACAATGGATCAGGGCAGCACAAAGTTGTCAGTAGCTCAGATCAGTGGTCTCCAAACTGTGGACCTCCAGATGTTGCAAAACTACAACTCACAGCATGCCCGGACAGCCAACGGCTGTCCGGGCATGCTGTGAGTTGTAGTTTTGCAACATCTGGAGGTCCAAAGTTTGGAGACCACAGGTCTAGACTCTGTGGTTCCCTGGAGTAAGGTCAGTGATCATGTTGATGGCAATTATTTAACCGCTTAAATGCCTCTGTTAATAGCGATTGCAGCATTTAAGAAGTGGTTTGGTAGGAGCTGCTCCTTTCGGACGCCAGATCAGCCCCCACCCCCACTCCCTGCAACATATTAATGGGGTACCAACTAGTTATCATGGGCAACCAGAGGCCTTCATTAGGCATCTCTGCCTGTCCTGGCAAGATCTGCTGATACAGTCAGCCTCAGGCAGGCCTTACCTGCAGAGCACCGATCCAACTGATCAAGACTAAGCAAAAGCATAGCATTAATCAGTCTAAGCAATCTAACGGTTGCTTCTACAGAGTCCACTACGGAGACTTAAAAAGCATAAATAAATAAGAAAAAATAAAGAAAAAAAAGTTTAGAAATATATAAAAATGATATTATATCATAAATTTAATTTAAAAAAGTTTGTTTGCCAACTTTTCCCAACTTTCAAATTTAAAATGTTTAAAATAAAAAAAAAAAATAAATGAAATAAATCCCAAATTGCGTTCAGTGTTGACACAAGCATAATTGTAAGATCTATTTAAACAGAATGTAAATCCTGCATGGAAAACGGCGCAATTGAAAGCGTCATTGTCCTGCTGGAAAACCCAAGATCTCGGACACAAACCCAGCTTTCTGACACTGGGCTGTACAGTGCGACCCAAAATCCATTGGTAATCCTCAGATTTCATGATGTCTTGTACACATTCAAGGCCCCCAGTGCCAGAGGCAGCAAAACAACCCAAACATCACTGACCTCCACCATATGTCACTGTAGGTACTGTGTTCTTTTCTTTGTAGGCCTCTTTCCGTTTTCGGTAAACAGTAGAATGATGCGCTTTACCAAAAATCTCTATCTTGGTCTCATCTGTCCACAAGACATTTTCCCAGAAGGATTTTGGTTACTCAAGTTCATTTTGGTGAAATGTAGTCTTGCTTTTTTATGTCTCTGTGTCAGCAGTGGGGTCCTCCTGGGTCTCCTCCATAGTGGGGTCCTCCTGGGTCTCCTCCATAGTGGGGTCCTCCTGGGTCTCCTCCATAGTGGGGTCCTCCTGGGTCTCCTCCATAGTGGGGTCCTCCTGGGTCTCCTCCATAGTGGGGTCCTCCTGGGTCTCCTCCATAGTGGGGTCCTCCTGGGTCTCCTCCATAGTGGGGTCCTCCCGGGTCTCCTCCATTGTGGGGTCCTCCTGGGTCTCCTCCATAGTGGGGTCCTCCTGGGTCTCCTCCATAGTGGGGTCCTCCTGGGTCTCCTCCATAGTGGGGTCCTCCTGGGTCTCCTCCGTAGCGTTTCATTTCATTTAAATGTCGCGCTGACACTGATGCTCCCTGAGCCTGCAGGACAGCTTGAATATATTTGGAACTTGTTTGGGGCTGCTTATCCACCATCCGGACTATCCTGTGTTGATACCTTTCATCAATTTTTCTCTTCTGTCCACGCCCAGGGAGATTAGCTACAGTGCCATGGGTTGCAAACTTCTTGATAATGTTGCGCACTGTGGACAAAGGCAAATCTAGATCTCTGGAGATGGACTTGTAACCTGGAGATTGTTGATATTTTTCCACAATTTTGGTTCCCAAGTCCTCAGACAGTTCTCTTCTCCTCTTTCTGTTGCCCATGCTTAGTGTGACACACACAGACACACAATGCAAATACTAAGTGAACTTCTCTCCTTTTTATCTGCTTTCAGGTGTGATGTTTATATTGCCCACACCTGTTACTTGCCCCAGGTGAGTATAAAGGAACATCACAGGCTTGAAACAATCTTATTTTTCCACAATTTTGAAAGGGGCCCCAATAATGTTGTCCAGCCCATTTTTGGAGTTTGGTGACATTATGTCCAATTTGTTGTTTTTTTTCCTCCTTTTTTGGTTTAGTTCCAATACACACAAAGGGAATAAACATGTGTATAGCAAAACCTGTGTTACTGCAATCCTTTCCTGTGAGAGATACTTAATTTTCTAGAAAAATGTCAGGGGTGCCAACATTTACGGCCATGACTGTATACATATATATATATATATATATATATATATATATATATATATTATTTTTTATTCCGCCATTAGTTTTATGGTAATATGAAATGTATCACTACAAATAAAATTACACGGAGGGATACAAATTGTCCACAAGCCCAAATAGAACGGGTCATTAAAGGGTTAAGTGATGTACAATGAAACCTAAAAAACAAACTAAATAAATACCAATAGAAAATATCTGGAAAAACCAAAACAAAATAAAAGAAATAAAAACCCTACATCCTCTGCTCTGTATCTTGGCGTTTAGCACGTGGCTAATATTCATCCCGGTGTACGGCGACCTACTGATGACTGCGTCCGCACAATAGGGGCGCCATCTCTGCCACCGGCTGCCAGGTTACTATGAGACAGGAATTCCAGGGTACAGATGGCTCCATGTCACCCAGCCCGCTCCGCCAAGTATTAGAATGAGACGTTGTGGGGATGCCAGGATCTCACGCCTCATCAGGATGACGGTCGGGTTCACACATGGAGTCATGAGGGGGCGGCCGTGTGGATGAGAACTGGTCGGCCCCAAAGGCCTAAAGGAATGCAGAGCCCCAATATAAGATCTGTATCAGTGCCCCCCATTAACTATCTGCCATTTATAATATTGGGTAGTCTTATTATAGCAGCTCTGGTCTGGGGTCCACTTTATTTGGGGGTCTGGCTTGGTATCTATATTTGTTGGGATCTGTATTTGTGGGGTCTGGTTTGTGGTCTGTACTTATTTAAGAGGTTTGTATTTATATAGGGGTCTGGTCTGGGGTCTGTATTTATATAGGGGTCCGGTCTGGAGCCTGTGTTTGTTTTAAGATCTGGCCTGGGGTCTGTCTTTTTTCAGGGAGACTGGTTTAGGATCTGTACTTGTGCAGGGGGTTTGGCCCAGGGGGGGTCTGTATTTGTTTAGGGACTCTAGTCTGGGGTCTGTATTTGTGCAAGCGGTATGTTCGGGAGGGAGGGGGGTGGTCTATATTTGTTTAGGCAGTCATGTCTGAGGTCTGTATTTAGCTGGTCTGGGGTCTGTATTTGTTTAGGGGGTTTGGTCTGGGGTTTGTACGTTTAAGAGGTTTGGTCTGGGGTCCGTTCTTGGTCTGTATTAGTTTTGGGGTCTAGTCTGAGGTCTGTATTAGTTTGGGAGGTCTTGTTTGTGGTCTGTATTAGATTAGGGAGTTTGATATTTGGTCTGAATTTAATCAAGGGGTCTGGTCTGGAGTCTGTTTTCATTTAAGGGTCTGGTCTGGGGTCTGTATTAGTTTAGGGGTCTGGTCTGGGGTCTGTATTCATTTAGGGGTCCTGTCTGGGGTCTGTATTAGTTTAGGGGTCTGGTCTGGGGTCTGTATTAGTTTAGGGGTCAGGTCTGTGGTCTGAATTTGTATAAGAGATTTGGTCTTGGGTCTGTACTTGTTTGATCGGGGTTGTGTATTTGTATAAGAGGTCTGGTCTGGAGTCTGGATTAGTTTAGGGGTCTGGGTTAAAGTCACTATTAGTTTAGGGGTCTGGTCGGGAGTCCCTATTAGTTTAGGGGTCTGGTCTGGAATATATATTAGTTCAGGGGTCTGGTCTGGAGTCTGCATTAGTTTAGTGGTCTGGTTTGGAGTCTGTATTAGTTTAGGGGTCTGGTCTGGAGTCTGGATTAGTTTAGGGGTCTGGTCTGGAGTCTGGATTAGTTTAGGGGTCTGGTCTGGAGTCTGGATTAGTTTAGGGGGTCTGGTCTGGAGTCTGGATTAGTTTAGGGGTCTGGTCTGGAGTCTGGATTAGTTTCGGAGTCTGGTCTAGAGTCTGTATTAGTTTAGGGGTCTGATCTGGAGTATATATTAGTTTAGATGGTCTGGTCTGGAGTTTGTACTAGCTTAGTGGTCTGGTCTGGTGTCTGTATTTGTTTAGGATTTTGACTTGGGATCTGTATTTGTTAAGCAGGTCTGGTCTGGGGGGCTGTATTTGTTTTAGGGGTTTGGTCTGTGAGGTGTATCTGTGTAAGGGGTCTGGTCTGTATACATTTAGGAGTATGATGAAGGGGTCACATGCACTTCTATTTTAGTACCTCCCAGATGTCAGTCGCCTGTTCTGAGTCTTCTTACTCCATCTTTCCTGATGAAATCCATTTTCTCAGTCTCATCTATTATTAGATACTTTGCTTGATTGCAATTAACACGATCTCTCAGCGTGAATCACGTGCTCGCTCTTCTCTCCGGTTATTCTTCACCTTAAGTAATGATTTCTATAAAGGCTGGAATACGATCAGTCGGATCTTCATACCCTTTAGTATTACATGCACTGCCTGTATTTTACAGGGATAAGATGGCTGCCTATAGTCACTTGCCTTCCGAGCCTATAGTAACATAGTAACATGGTTCATAAGGTTGAAAAAAAAAGGTCGACCCAGAGGTACGTAGGTACATCCTGGGTACAACGCTGCTTGGGCATGCTGGGAGTTGTAGTTTTACAACAGCTGGAGTCACACTTGTTGGGAAACACTGCCTTAGAGAAAGCAGCATAATAACACTATACACAATACACACATGAGGCTCTGTTTAGGGCGCCACACCGGTCCACAGGCTTTGTCTGGTAATGCAAATCAGGCTCCTTTAAAATAAATTGGCGCCAAGCTGCAATACCGTACACAACCTGTGGATAGCTGTGGCACTGTTTTTTTTTTTTTTTACAAGAAAACAGCCATCATTTTCTAATCCTGGTTTTACCAGCCAAGAATGTTTCCATTCACTGAGAGCTAGCAGAGATTTTGTAAAACACAAATGCTATTATTAGAGAGGATAGCCAGGGTTAGAAAGACAAAGCTGATTTCTTGTGTGTGGTATTACAGCTAAGTTCCATTTAAATGAATGGAGACAAGTTGTAATACCGCACAGGACAGGGGTGGCGCTGTTCTCGATAAAATTAATTTTGTTTATGTTCCTTTAAATGGGTACTCCGGTGCTATGAACATTTTGTTCAGATCACTCGAAACTGGAGGCTGTGATAATGACATCACAGCCATGCCCCCTACGCCCTCCATTCATGTCTATGGGAGGGGGCGTGTCTGCCGACACGCCCCCTCCCATAGTCATGAATGGAGGGGGTGTGGCATGATGTCACAAGGGTGTGTGTCCGTGACATCACTACCACTACCGCAAGAACCCGGCATTTGTTTAGAACATGGGGGGGGGGGCTGCGGGAGATCGCGACATCTTAGGGGATAAGGGGTAGGGGATAAGATGTCTAGCAGCGGAGTACCCCTTTAAAGGGGTATTACCGGTAAAAAAAAACAATGTTTTCCTCAGTCTGTCTCAGGAACTGTCCAGAATAAGAGCAAATCCCCATAGCAAACCTATCCTGCTCTGGACAGTTCCTGAAACAGACAGAGGTGTCAGCAGAGAGCACTGTTGTCAGACAGAAAAGTACAACTCAACTTCTGCAGCTGATAAGTACTGGAAGGGTTAAGATTTTTAAATAGAAGTAATTTACAAATCTGTTTAACTTTCTGGAGCCAGTTGATATGAAAAAAAAATGGTACCACTTTAAGCTGCAAAACTTTCAATCTTGATACAATGATTATTTCCCAGAATCCCCTTCCCCTATTAATGCGCAAATATGTGTCCCAGCTCCAGGATCCTATGGACTTACATACAATAAGACGATACCTGCTGCGCTTTATTTACATTACACGTAGATGTGTCGCTATCTTACACTAGACGGACTGTCTTAACCAACTCGCTTTCACCATCACAGCGCGCAGTGAGCGGTCCGGTATAGTCAATCCTCCGCAGGTGGCTTTGTGTCTCTCCATGGGGGGGCGCATTGATTATATTGAGCAGTGCCGGTTGCGTCGCAATTGCATAAGGAGCCGCTTTTGTTGGTTTCTTGGCTCCGGCGCTGCGGGTACAATACAGTTTCTTCCGTGTCGCCGTCGTACGGAGATTTAATATTTACTTTATGAATAGCGCCTCTTTGTAACACGTCTGACTCTTCCTTTCTCCGAGCCGCTTTTGTCCATTATTAGTTTGTAAAATATTTCGAGACGCACAATCCATGGCCAGGTCCCCGCGGCGTTAATGCTGCGCTCTGCCTGGAGGTTTTATTATTCTTCACCATTATTCTCCTTAATAGGGAAAAAAAGAGGAAAAAAAGGAGAAAGAAAAGGAAAAGGAGAGCTTAAAGGGGTACTCCGGTGGAAAACATTTTTTTTTTAAATCAACTGGTGCCAGAAAGTTAAACAGATATGTAAATTACTTCTATAAAAAAATATTTACCCTTCCAGTACTTTTTAGCAGCTGTATACTACAGAGGAAATTATTTTCTTTTTTTAATTTCTTTTTTGTCTTGTCCACAGTGCTCTCTGCTGACACCTCTGTCCATGTCAGGAACTGTCCAGAGCAGCATAGGTTTGCAATGGGGATTTTCTCCTGCTCTGGACAGTTCCTGATACGGGCATCAGGTGTCAGCAGAGAGCACTGTGGACAAGACAAAAAAAGAAATTCAAAAAGAAAAGAATTTCCTCTGTAGCATACAGCTGCTAAAAAGTACTGGAAGGATATAGATTTTTTAATGGAAGTCATTTACAAATCTGTTTAACTTTCTGGCACCAGTTGAATTAAAAAAAAAAAAAAGTTTTCCACCGGAGTACCACCAGGGTACACTTCTGGTAGACATCTTTGGATAGGGGATAAGATGTCTGATCTTGGGGGTCCCGCTGCTGGAGCAACCCCCCCCCCCCCCCCCGATCTCCCGCAGAACTCAACATTCTAAACAAACGCTGGGTTCCTGCAGCAGTGGTCGTGCCATGCCCTCGTGATGTCCCCCCCCCCCCCCCCATTCCTGTCTATGGGAGGGGGCGTGTCAGCCGACACCCCCCCCTCCCATAGAAATAAATGGAGGGGTCGTGGTGTGAGTCACGATCGCGGCCTCCTGCTCCTAGAGTTCTGAACAAAATGGACCAAAGTACCCCTTTAAATTCCTCCAGGTCTCATAAGGGTCACAATGGATTATTAAGAAAAAAAACATAAATAAATAAAACACGTCTGCTTTCTGCTGGTATTACTGATGAGCTGCAATCCCTAATGCAACCTATGGAAAGGTGTGGCGCTGTTTCAGGAAGAAAGCATCCACACATTTCTTAACCAGTAGTATCCATTTTAATTATAAAAAATAAATCCAAAGTAAATGCATTCTTCATGAGTCATAAATGATAAATTTATATGAACTAAGATTACATATATATATATATATATATATATATATATATATATGTATATATATATATATATATATATATATAGTGTCTTCATTACCTCCCCACAGTCGGGAGTCTGTATACCTGTAGTTGAGGATAGGAGAGGTAGGGAGGGAGGAGGGGGATGCAGCTGCAGTGTCCCTGCTCCAGGCTCTGTGTGAGACTTGTGCTGTGAGAGGGGAGAAGGAGCAGCTGTTCAGAAACAAGATGGCGCCAATAATTGTGGGAGGAGCAGGAAGACGGGATGCAATCATCTCAATAAACATTAAATTCATGTAAATAATCAGTCCAGCAGAATTGGTCACAGTGACGGTCATGTGTCTGCAGCCGACCCATTGCCACCTGCTGTGTTCATGTTTCCATAGTGGTGTCCCCATAGTAGGCCACATGAATGGTCATTGGTCACACCTGGAAGAAGCATCTTGGAGTCTTGGGGACTGTTGGCACTGGAAGATATGAGAATTGGTCTTAGAAATAATGGTGGCCATATTGGTCTTCAGTGGTGACCATATTGTTCTTTAATGGTGATCGTATTGCTCTTCAATGGTGGTCGTATTGGTCTTCAGTGGTGACCGTATTGGTCTTCAATGGTGACCATATTGGTCTTCAATGGTGGCCATATTGGTCTTCACTGGTGACCATATTGGTCTTTAATGGTGGCCATATTGGTCTTCAGTGGTGATCATATTGTTCTTTAATGGTAATCGTATTGCTCTTCAATGGTGGTCGTATTGGTCTTCAATGGTGGTCGTATTGGTCTGGAATGGTGGCCATATTGGTCTTCAATGGTGGCCGTATTGGTCTTCAGTGGTGACCGTATCGGTCTTCAATGGTGACCATATTGGTCTTCAATGGTGGCCATATTGGTCTTCAGTGGTGACCATATTGGTCTTTAATGGTTGTCATATTGGTCTTTAATGGTGGCCATATTGGTCTTCAGTAGTGACCATATAGGTCTTTAAAGGGGTACTCCGGTGAACTTATTATTTTTTATTTAACTGGAGCCCTGTGGTCAGACAAAAAATAAATAAAAAAAGAAAAGAACTTCCTGTGCAGCATACAGCAGCTTATAAGTACTGAAAGATTTAAGATTTTTAAATAGAAATCATTTAAAAATCTGTTTAACTTTCTGGCACCAATTGATTAAAAAAATGTTTTTCACCAGAATACTCCTTTAATGGTGACCATATTGGTCTTCAGTGGTGACCATATAGGTCTTTAATGGTGGCCATATTGGTCTTCAGTAGTGACCATATAGGTCTTTAATGATGGCCATATTGGTCTTCAGTGGTGACCATATAGGTCTTTAATGGTGGCCATATTGGTCTTCAGTAGTGACCATATAGGTCTTTAATGATGGCCATATTGGTTTTCTGTGGTGACCACTATATAGGTCTTTAATGGTGGCCATATTGGTCTTCAGTGGTGACCACTATATAGGTCTTTAATGATGGCCATATATTGGTCTTCAGTGGTGACCATATAGGTCTTTAATGGTGGCCATATTGGTCTTCAGTGGTGGCCAAATAGGTCTTTAATGGTGGCCATATTGGTCTTCAGTGGTGACCATATAGGTCTTTAATGATGGCCATATTGGTCTTCAGAGGTGACCATATCGGTCTTTAATGGTGGCCATACTGGTCTTCAGTGGTGACCATATTGGTCTTTAATGGTGGCCATATTGGTCTTCTCCTTAATGGTTTAACAACTGGAAAGTTGCCAAAACTTGAAGCTCCTGAGCCCCAAGGACCCCCAAGTACAATAGACCATTTTATACTGGTTTAGGTCTCCTCCCCGGTGGGACTACAGCTTCTGCAGCTTAAGCCCCTGTTTACTGTATATTTTAGGTAGACATCAGTGTATCATTGTAGGGTCTGGGCCCTTTCTGTGTAGTTTTTGAAATGTTTACGTCTCTTTTAAGCAGATCATGACATGTGTATGAGCGTTTGCAATCACTAGGCTGAGATATCTTTAGTCTTGTGGCGTTTAGTAAACCACCGGAGAGCGCGAGGATCGGGGGGGCTCATGAATGATTCATACCACTTTGTACCGAAATGTCGTTTATTACAATTTAACAGTCACAAAAATTCCCAGAGGGTCAAAAAATTTTTATTTCTTGTGAAACAAGAAGCTGATTTTTTTTCTTTGTAACAAGGCAGATTCATGAAATTTTCTTCTTTCTTCTTCCAAAAGGTGGAAAAAAACGAGGATGGCGACCAAAAAATCGAACAAGATGCAAATAAGCCAGAGGACAAAGCCCATAAAGCAGCCACCAAAATCCAGGCCAGCTTCCGTGGACATATAATCCGGAAAAAACTGAAGGGCGACAAGAAGGGAGATGAGAACACTGGAGAACCCGTGGAGAACCACAAAGAAGACGCCAAGGAGGATGCCGAAAAGACAGACAACGACGTCCCAAAAACGGTGGAACCCACCAGTGATGGACCTTTGTCTGAAGACGATAAGAAAAAGGCCGATAGTTCCTCGGAAGATAAAAAGCAAGAGGCGGGATCTGAGGAAGGCGCCAAAAACACGGAAAAATCCCCATCGGAGGAGAAGCAAATGAAGTCAGAGGCAAAGGGCACAAGCGACTCCTCGGGTCAGGACCAAGCAAAGGATGAGCCCAAAAAAGCCGATGTGCCTGCCGCCAGTCCAGAAGCCGCCCCGGCAAAAGAACAACCCACAGGGGACAGCAGTCAAGATGACGGCAAGAAAGGAGGTAAGGGGAAGTGGTTGCTAAGCAACCGGCACATTTTTGTAACAATTTTCTTTGGAGACACATGGTGTATCATGTGATGGCCTTCAGCCAGTCATAAGCTATGATATGGATCATGTGACAACCCGATGACTCCTAAAAATAGGAACAGGACATTAAAGGGGTAATCCAGGAAAAACTTTTTTTTATATATCAACTGGCTCCAGAAAGTTAAACAGATTTCTAAATTACTTCTATTAAAAAATCTTAATCCTTTCAGTACTTATGAGCTTCTGAAGTTAAGGTTGTTCTTTTCTGTCTAAGTGCTCTCTGATGACACCTGTCTCGGGAACCGCCCAGTTTGCTATGGGGATTTGCTTCTAAACTGGGCGGTTGCCGAGACATCATCAGAGAGCACTTAGACAGAAAAGAACAACTCAACTTCAGAAGCTCATACGTACTGAAAGGATTAAGATTGTTTAATAGAAGTAATTTACAAATCTGTTTTACTTTCTGGAGCCAGTTGATATATATATATATATATATATATATATATATATATATAAAAGTTTTTTCCTGGAATACCCCTTTAAGGATATTAACAGGACTCCTTAGAAGAGTCACAATCTTAAAGGGGTATTTCGGCTTTATACATCTTACCCCCTAGTGATGTCACACCACGCCCCCTCCATTCATGTCTATGGGAGGGGGCGTCTCGCCCCCTCCCATAGACATGAATGGACGGGGCGTGACGTCACTAGGGTGTGTGGCCCGTGACGTCACGTCTCGGCCTCGGAGGCAGTGCCCTCCACAGAATGCCGAGGGCTGCACCAAGATTGAGGGGGTCCCCAGCGGCAGGACCCCTGCGATCATACATCTTATCCCTTAGCCTTTGTATAGGGGATAAGCCGTACCAAGCCAGAATACCCCTTTAACCACATGATCATTTTCACAGCTGCCGATTGGCTGAGAGAACTCATTCATACCTCCCAATATTCCGATCCTCTTTTGTGGAACCTTTGAAGCCCCACCCATAATGGCCCACAAAACTGCACTTGTATAAACCTTACACCATTTAAGTTCCATTTCACTGGACAGTCCTAGGTCACGTGATCCTGTGCTTTTCAGCCCCTCCTATTTGACTCTTTAGAGGAGACTCTTTAGGGGACTGGTGGTTAGAATTTAAGGAGCCCTCCAGGATTATTTTTTCTTATACAGTGCAGCATAGGCTATAGTTGGAGGAAAATGTAAAGGTTCTTGTGTATTCCTCGTGCTTACCTGTTTTATCTGATGTGGCAGGCTTGAGTTTTCAGCCATACTGGATGCAATTCCATCACTGAAATGATTTCCTAACGCTGCCTACATTTCCCATGAATCCTCTGGCTTTGCAGAGAGAGGGTGTGGAGTCCTATCAATTTTACAAGAATAAATAAATAAATTGACGGACATTTGATACAATTCGGGTTCTGTGAATTTTTTATTTTCTTTTAGTTTTTCTCATTAGGCCAAGTCAAGGCCGTATAAATATGATCCGGGTAATAAACCAAACCATGTGTCCGGTGAGGTTGGGAGACATTGTAGGGCTTTGTGCAGATTTAATGCAGTGTGCGTCTCCTGTAGGTCACGGTCCTCGCTGGCCATGTCGCGCTCTCAGCAGGATCGGAGATCTCCGGACCCGTTCGTCTTCTAATTAATAGCGCGTTGGCTTCTCCGCTGTTCCTGCCAAATTAGAATGTGATTGGCCTCTCCCCAGTGTCTGGCAGCGCTGATGTCAGGAATAACACTGAAGATCTATCATGTGGTTCAGATAATAATGGGGATGAGGTTTTAGAAAAGTAAGAAAATGGCCTCAAAAACATCAATAAATGACCAATCACATAATTCATCTCATCTCTTACAATGGGTGTCATGTCTAGTGTTGCTCACGAATATTCGCAATTCGAATATTCATCACAAATATCGCATATTCGCGAATATTACGAATTTCGCGATTAAAATTCGCTATTACGAATATTCGTCTTTTTTTCAAACTGCTTTAAAACTGAGCACATTGTAGGGATCTCCTTCGACTGATAAATGCAATGGTTGTATCATTAAAGACCCAGGGAGGAGACTGTGAGGCGAAAGGTTTATGCATTACGAATATTCGTGGAAATTTCGCCCTACTTATGCCTGTGAGCCAATGAAAGTTCTGCAAGCTGTCAGAGCTTAGCAACGTCCCTAGCAACGTCACTCGCATGATGTTATAGCGCGCATGCGCAGATGAGTGAAATCTTGCTATTAATTTCGCATTCGCAATAGCAATTCAAAAAAACGTCACAAATATAACGAATATTCGAATTTCACGAATATGGGACGAATATTCGTCCTCATATTCGCGAAATATCACAAATTCGAAAATGGCATATGCCGCTCATCACTAGTCATGTCTACAGCAGATCAGGAATGATAGAGATAGATAGATAGATAGATAGATAGAGATAGATAGATAGATATGAGATAGATAGATAGATATGAAGTAGATAGATAGATAGATAGATAGATAGATATGAGATAGATATGAGATAGATAGATATGAGATAGATAGATTAGATAGATAGAAAGGAGATAGATAGATACATATGAGATAGATAGATAGATAGATAGATAGATAGATATGAGATAGATAGATAGATATGAGATAGATAGATAGATAGATAGATATGAGATAGATAGATTAGATAGATATGAGATAGATAGATTAGATGATAAATAGATAGATATATTAGATAGATAGATATTTGATAGATAGATAGATATGAGATAGATAAATAGATTAGATAGATATGAGATAGATAGATAGATAGATATGAGATAGATAGATAGATAGATAGATAGATATGAGATAGATAGATAGATATGAGATAGATAGATAGATAGATAGATTAGATAAATAGATTTTCCTCCATTCTTCCCCAGTTCTCTGTCTGTCCTGATGATTTCCTTCTTGTATTTCTCAGATGTGGTTTGTGGCTGGAGGAGAATAATGACCTGATTCTCTGGCACCAGACGAGGCCGTAGTATACGTCAGCTCCATGAGCAGATATACAGAGCAGTCAGTATGCTGGGGGCTGTATTTATATACTGAAGGATCCTCTGAACTGATCTGGTGTAATCTAAAGCGACCATTCAGTCTTTTATCATACACAGAGACAACAGTGACTGTCTGGGCATGCTGGGAGTTGTAGTTTAGCAACAGCTGGAGACACACTGGTTGGGAAACACTAATATTTATGGCCAATTGTGCCATAATAATAATAATAGCGCATTGTGTAGGTTCTTCATGGGTTGGCCATTGGCAGAGAAGTATCATTTCAGCCAATCAGAATTCTCATTTCTGCTCATCATCAGTCACATGACACAGGACATGACATCACTGTATAAATCACTGCAGTGCGCTTCCATGTTCAGCCTGGAGCGTGGTGCGGTGCGTTCAGAGCACAGTCAGTTCTATGTATGATCATTCCTGGAGAACTGTAAGTCCCAGCAGGCAGCCAGAAACTAACTTATTAGGCACATGTAAAACAGTGAATAGTTAACTTGTGTGGAGGTATAGTCTGACTTTGCAGAAAAACTATTGGGGAACTACTCCTTAAGCAATTCCAAAATGTATTGTTCAAGCGGCTCCTAGGGGGCGGGGCTGCTTAACTTTTTTATTTTATTTATTTTTTTATTTTAGTAATATTTTTCCCCGCAGGAGGATTCTATTTAATTGCAGAATTTTTCTCCCATCCCCCTCCCGCTGCTCCAGCAGGCGCAATTCTTCTGCCATTTGCTTCCCACCGCAGACGGGAATTCTCGCTTTTCGCCCCGCTATTTATTGTTAACATCTTAATATATGGCAGTTGTTACAAATAATTTCCAGCTCCTAATATACCTCCTGGTGATTTCTAAATGGATTCCATCACTTAATGGATCGCGAACAACATGAACCCCCCGCCGCCGCCACCGTGTTTATCATAGAATATTGTGCGCAGGTTATAGTGATACATTGTATCCAGGATGAGAACCGATACATTGTCAGCAGTTTAGAGATTGTTACATTGGATTCTTCTCACCGAACTCCACATTTATTAAGTTATAATTAATAAACAGGAAATAAATGAACAGTTTATGGCCGGAGGGGAAAACAGTAATTATTAGTTAATTAAAAACAGTAAATATAACAGGGCAGAGGCTATAATATAAGATAGATAGATATGAGATAGATAGATAGATAGATAGATAGATATGAGAGAGATAGATAGATATGAGAGAGATAGATAGATAGATATGAGATAGATAGATAGATAGATAGATAGATAGATAGATATGAGATAGATAGATAGAGAGATATGAGATAGAGAGATATGAGATAGATAGATATGAGATAGATAGATATGAGATAGATAGATAGATATGAGATAGATATGAGATAGATATATAGATATGAGATAGATAGATATGAGATAGATAGATATGAGATAGATAGATATGAGATAGATAGATATGAGATAGATAGATATGAGATAGATAGATATGAGATAGATAGATAGATATGAGATAAATAGAGAGATATGAGATAGATAGAGAGATATGAGATAGATAGATAGATAGATAGATAGATAGATATGAGATAGATAGATATGAGATAGATAGATAGATAGATAGATAGATAGATAGATAGATAGATATGAGATAGATAGATAGAGAGATATGAGATAGAGAGATATGAGATAGATAGATATGAGATAGATAGATATGAGATAGATAGATAGATATGAGATAGATATGAGATAGATATATAGATATGAGATAGATAGATATGAGATAGATAGATATGAGATAGATAGATATGAGATAGATAGATATGAGATAGATAGATATGAGATAGATAGATAGATAGATAGATATGAGATAGATAGATAGATAGATATGAGATAGATAGATAGATAGATAGATAGATATGAGATAGATAGATAGATAGATAGATACACTCCAAGTAGAGCAGCACTCCAAAAATCAGAAAAATGGAGATAAGGTGCAAGCTGTATGGGAGCCCGGGTTAGAGGATCCACTTCACATAAATTTCCAAGAAGCAGCAGCACACAAGCGAAAATCGTGTCAAAAGGTGAAGGTTTATTCCATCAAACCAGTGAACAGAGTTGCGAGCAACGTTTCTGTGACCTCACAGGTCACAGATAACGGTGACGTGAGGTCACAGAAACGTTGCTCGCAACTCTGTTCACTGGTTTGATGGAATAAACCTTCACCTTTTGACACGATTTTCGCTTGTGTGCTGCTGCTTCTTGGAAATTTAGATAGATAGATAGATAGATATGAGATAGATAGATAGATAGATAGATATGAGATAGATAGATAGATAGATATGAGATAGATAGATATGAGATAGATAGATATGAGATAGATAGATAGATAGATATGAGATAGATAGATAGATAGATAGATAGATATGAGATAGATAGATATGAGATAGATAGATAGATATGAGATAAATAGAGAGATATGAGATAGATAGAGAGATATGAGATAGATAGATAGATAGATAGATAGATATGAGATAGATAGATATGAGATAGATAGATAGATATGAGATAGATAGATAGATATGAGATAGATAGATAGATAGATATGAGATAGATAGATATGAGATAGATAGATAGATATGAGATAGATAGATATGAGATAGATAGATATGAGATAGACAGATAGATATGAGAGAGATAGATAGATAGATAGATATGAGATAGATAGATAGATATGAGATAGATAGATAGATATGAGATAGATAGATAGATAGATATGAGATAGATAGATATGAGATAGATAGATAGATATGAGATAGATAGATATGAGATAGATAGATATGAGATAGATAGATATGAGATAGATAGATATGAGATAGATAGATAGATAGATATGAGATAGATAGAGAAAGAGAAACAGCACTCCCTTGAGCTCAATATCCGTGGGTGCAGGCAGAACCAGACCTTGGTCAGGGGTCCCAATTCACAGAAAGTTCATGTAAATCCGCAGCACACAGGTCCAATATGGTGAAAAAGAAAAAACTTTATTCCATCATGTGAATGTCATACAGCGACGTTTCTGCGGCTCTCCCAGCCTCTCTGAAACTACACATTTCCGGCGCATATGCGCCGTAGAATCCCTCCACGCTGCTTTACATATACATAGCGGTGAGTGGGGATTCCCTTATAGTCTGCAAGTATTGATTTGAATTGTTTTTAATACACGTGCACATATGTTCTGAGACTATAATCAGAACCTTATTAAGGATATAGTAGAACGGTGAATATTGTAGGTGAAGATTATATATGGTTATAATGAGCACGTGTTTATGTATACTATGGATTGTATGATGTATACCTTACTTTGTGTATTTTATGTTTTTCACTGATTTTTTTGTAATTGACTTTGTAATTGTTGCCATTATAAAATGGGTGATTTGTAACACTTGTATGAGCTTGAGAAAGGCTGGGAGAGCCGGCCGAAATGTCGCTGTATGACAGTCACATGATGGAATAAAGTTTTTTCTTTTTCACCATATTGGACCTGTGTGCTGCGGATTTATATGAACTTTCAGATAGATAAATAGATACAAGATAGATAGATAGATGGATATGAGATAAATGTAACACTTCCAAGGCATGCACATCTTTTTAAAGGGGTGATATCATGATGGTCAGAGTAGGTGATTTGATAGGGGTAACATTTGTTATGTTTGTTAAAATAAGGATGGGGGATAAAATGGGGCCCTGTGGCTCCTGGCACTGCCCCTAGCTCATGTGTATGGGTGACATATATTAAAGTAAGCCCATACAGGGGCAAATATTGAAGGCATCAGAGGTATACACCAGGAAATCTGTATACTGCAAACACAGTGTGATCAGACCTTGTGCTGAGACCTCCACTGATCAGAGCATAGGAGCACAGTGTATATTTTGGAAAGAAGTTTAGTGACATTGTAGGAAGCCATGAATTGAGTAGTAGAAGGAGCAGTAAGAACAGCAGTACAGAGTATAGTGATATAGTAGGAGGGCAGGATGTGTCCCAGCAGTACAGAGTATAGTGATATAGTAGTAGGGCAGGAAGTGTCCCAGCAGCACAGAGTATAGAAACATAGTAGAAGGGCAGGAAGTGTCCCAGCAGCACAGAGTATAGTGATATAGTAGGAGGGCATGATGTGTCCCAGCAGCACAGAGTATAGTGATATAGTAGGAGGGCATGATGTGTCCCAGCAGTACAGAGTATAGTGATATAGTAGGAGGGCAGGAAGTGTCCCAGCAGCACAGAGTATAGAAACATAGTAGAAGGGCAGGAAGTTTCCCAACAGCACAGAGCATAGTGATATTGTAGGAGGACAAGACGTGTCCCAGCAGCACAGAGTATAGTGATATAGTAGGGGGGCAGGATGTGTCTCAGCAACACAGAGTATAGTTATATAGTAGGAGGGAAGGAAGTGTCCCAGCAGCACAGAGTATAGTGATATAGTAGGAGGGCAGGAAGTGTCCCAGCAGCACAGAGTATAGTGATATAGTAGGAGGGCAGGATGTGTCCCAGCAGCACAGAGTATAGCAATATAGTAGGAGGGCAGGAAGTGTCCCAACAGCACAGAGCATTGTGATATCGTAGAAGGACAAGACGTGTCCCAGCAGCACAGAGTATAATGATATAGTAGGAAGGCAGGACATGTCCCAGCAGCACAGAGTATAGTGATATAGGAGGAGGCAGGACGTGTCCCAGCAGTACAGAGTATAGTGATATAGTAGGAGGACAAGACGCGTCCCAGCAGCACAGAGCATAGTAATATAGTAGGAGGGCAGAAAGTGTCCCAGCAGCACAAAGTATAGTAATATACTAGGAGGGCAGGAAGTGTCCCAGCAGCACAGAGTATAGTGATATAGTAGGAGGGCAGGATGTGTCCTAGCAGCACAGAGTATAGTAATATAGTAGGAGGGCACGAAGTGTCCCAACAGCACAGAGCACAGTGATATAGTAGGAGGACAATACGTGTCCCAGCAGCACAGAGTATAGTGATATAGTAGGAAGGCAGGACATGTCCCAGCAGCACAGAGTATAGTGATATAGGAGGAGGCAGGATGTGTCCCAGTAGCATAGAGTATAGTGATATAGTAGGAGGGCAGGGTGTGTCCCAGCAGCACAGAGTATAGTGATATAGTAGGAGGGCAGGAAGTGTCCCAGCAGCACAAAGTATAGTGATATAGTAGGAGGGCAGGACGTGTCCCAGCAGCACAGAGTATAGTGATAAAGTAGGAGGGCAGGATGAGTCCCAGCAGCACAGAGTATAGTGATATAGTAGGAGGGCAGGATGAGTCCCAGCAGCAAAGAGTATAGTGATATAGTAGGAGAGCAGGACGTGTCCCAGCAGCACAGAGTGTATGATATAGTAGGAGGGCAGGGCGTGTCCCAGCAGCACAAAGTATAGTGATATAGTAGGAGGGCAGGACGTGTCCCAGCAGCACAGAGTATAGTGATATAGTAGGAGGGCAGGATGAGTCCCAGCAGCAAAGAGTATAGTGATATAGTAGGAGAGCAGGATGTGTCCCAGCAGCACAGAGTGTATGATATAGTAGGAGGGCAGGGCGTGTCCCAGCAGCACAAAGTATAGTGATATAGTAGGAGGGCAGGATGTGTCCCAGCAGCACAGAGTATAGTGATATAGTAGGAGGGCATGATGAGTCCCAGCAGCACAGAGTATAGTGATATAGTAGGAGAGCAGGATGAGTCCAAGCAGCAAAGAGTATAGTGATATAGTAGGAGGGCAGGACGTGTCCCAGCAGCACAGAGTGTATGATATAGTAGGAGAGCAGGACGTGTCCCAGCAGCACAGAGTATAGTGATATAGTAGGAGGGCAGGGCGTGTCCCAGCAGTACAGAGTGTAGTGATAAAGTAGGAGGGCAGGATGTGTCCCAGCAGCACAGTGTATTTTCTGGACTATTCAGTGAGTGTCCTGTGATATCTAGATGCCTGCTCTTCTTCCTAGGAAGTATTGGGCCTCTGGGTAAATATTCGGGCCCCACTTCACCCCCGGTTCAGATCTCTTGTTCATTTCCTCATGCAGAATGGATGCCATTTATTTTTAATAGCACACAATAATTTTGGCGTTTATAGCGGATCCTCCGAGACGCTTCACTATTTTCATCAATGGCAAAATATGGAAGCGAGTGTGTCGGGGATGAGCCGATAACAGTTCGCGGAGCCATTAGTCAGTGACAGCGCCAGTAATTAGAGTTATTTTTACATGCGCAGCGCAGTCAGCGGTGACGACTATTGTCTCATCAGAGACGAAGCACAAGTAGGTGATTGTACATTACAACCTGAGAATACAATTATGGATATGTGATTCAGAAGAACCACCCGCTGGGCTACAGGGGGCGCTCAAGGGCTGGATCTGATTTGTTTGGTCAAGGGGATCCTACTGTGGGAGAATCCCCTCCGACCCCTTCTGATCAACATCCATATAATACCCCTCATCTCATCATCAAAAATAATACTTCCATCAACATTAACAGTGTCCACATAGTGCCCCCAAAATACCTGTCAAAGACGAAATACTCATCGTCCTCCAACATCTATAGTGCCCCCCAAAATAACTCTGACAAAGCAGAAATCCTCATAGTGTTCCCAATGTATTTAGTGCCCACATAGTGCTCTCCCAAATGTGACAAAGCAGGAGTTCACCGCAGTGCCCATAAAAATAATGGTGCCCAAATCGAGGACCCCAAATAACTATAACAAATGAGAAATCCTAATAGTGTCCCCAATGCCAACAGTGCCTACATAGTACCCCAAAAATAAATGTGCCAAAGAAAAAGCCCCTATAGTGCCCCCAACATCATAGTACCCAAAGAGTTCCCCAAAATAACTGTCCCAAAGAAAAAAGTCCCCATAGTACCCCGAAGTTATTATTGCCTTCAACATAATTGTACAAAAACAGAAGTCTCCATAGAGCCCCAAAAATTAATGCTGTCTACATAGAGGTTCCCAAATAGCTGTTCCATGGGAGAGGTCCCACATAACACCCCTCAGAGCTTCAGATGATGTCCAGCTCAGCTCTGTGATGTTTGGACAGGAAGATGTGACAACGGGGGCAGTGAGGGAGCGCGGGAGGTAAGTATGCGCACTTTTACTGCTTTAACACCTTGGCAGTGTTTCCCAGCCAGTGGCCTCCAGCTGTTGGAAAAATTTTGTTATGCAGCAGAAATTGACATGATACGGATTTCTAAATCTGCAGAACACGACGGCTTCCTCCTGGAACGTCTCCACGGAACGTGCATGAGATGTATTAAAGAAGCACTCCGGGTTTGGTTTTTGCTCATATCATGCACATTCACCATTACTAGTCCTATACCGCCATCTGTTTTATCACGGCATAGGTGCATCCATATGTTTTATTACCAAAAATAGTAGAAAAAAAGAGAATTGCACTTACCTGTGAATGTCCGATAATCCGTGAAACTTCGGCCAATTAGATCATCTCGGTGCAATGGCAGGGAGTAGCGGACGGCATACAGCCGCCGGACGGCGGCTGTATGCCGTCCGCTACTCCATGCCATTGCACCGAGATGATCTAATTGGCCGAAGTTTCACGGATTATCGGACATTCACAGGTGAGTGCAATTCTCTTTTTCTACTATTTTTGGACCCCAATTTTTGTTTCATAGAATTTGCACCCCCGTAGTCCTCTCTATATTCAGAACCCCCTATACCGGTTGGATACAATTCTGTCTTGGATGCCTTAATGTCTATCCCGCCACAGTGCCAGCCCTAGCTTTCTCAGCCTAATATGTTTTATTACTGTAACTGGGTCATGTAATCACCAGTCTGACACTCTACACAAAATTACAGCGTTAAATGTAGCAGAAGGAAGTGGTCAGTCCTGGGTCAGCTGACTTCATGTAAACTACAGGATGACATCATCACCTTTCAAATCCGATCTGCTCCCTCCCCTTACTATCTGTATACTGCTACTATGTCTGTGATATCAGGATATATAGTAGTTATACACCTCCCCTCCAGCTCTATCTGTATACTGCTGCTATCTCTATGGGATCAGTATATAGTAGTTTTACCCCTCTCCTCCAGCTCTATCTGTATACTGCTGCTATATCCATGGGATTTGGATATATAGTAGTTATACACCTCCCCTCCAGTTCTATCTGTATACTGCTGCTATTTCTATAAGATCAGAATATATAGTAGTTATACACCTCCCCTACAGCTCTATCTTTATACTGCTGCTATCTCTATGGGATCAGGATATATAGTAGTTATGCACCTCCCCTCCAGCTCTATCTGTATACTGCTACTGTTATCTTTATGTAATCAGGATGTATAGCAGTTATACACCCCCCATCTAGCTCTATCTATATACTGCTGCTATCTCTATGGGATCAGTATATAGTAGTTTTACCCCTCTCCTCCAGCTATATCTGTATACTGCTGCTATATCTATGGGATTAGGATATATAGTAGTTATACACCTCCCCTCCAGCTCTATCTGTATACTGCTGCTATCTCTATAAGATCAGAATATATGGCAGTTTTACCTGTGTGGCTACAATGTGTTCACACATTGAGTTTTTTACAGGTTTTTTTTCTGTTTGTGCTATATTTTTCCCCAAATTTAGCTATTTTACTGTAATTTTGTAGATAATGGTAAAAATGATGATGATTATTATTATCATTACTGTGATTTTGGAAATTGTAGCAAAAGCAGCCAAAATGCTGTAAAAGTTAAATGTGTGAACACGGCCTAAAGAAGTCAAATCTTTAAAAACACCTCAGTTGTGATTATAGATCGAATTCATTTAACATCATGGCAGTTTTTCTATAAAAATGCATTTTGAATAAGAAAAAGCATCAAAACTGCACCTAATGTGAACTGATCCCAACCCACATATGAGTCTAATCAGTCTCACCCACTTGCCTTGTACTGTACTAAGCTCTGTGGATTTTTCCTCCAGCTCTGCAGTAAATCCGCTCATGTGAATCCCCCCTAATGGTTCTTGGCGGAGTGTTCCTTTAAGAGCAGCTGATTTATTGACCCCAGAACTGATACAATCACCTGGATAGATCTCTGCGCTGGATCTCGTGTCCAGTCAATTCTCTATCTGTGATTAACACGTTGGGGCCGACATCTCCTCAATGCTCCGACGTGCGGGTCCCTAAACTCATTATCTGGCGGTAATTACCACAACGATGAAGTTATCCCACCTCTACCGAACATACGTGACAACTCAGCAACTTCCTACCACAATGCATTAGGAAAAAGATTTTCTGACGTTTACATAAATTATGAAAGCTTTCCAAAATATATTGTGCCTTATTTCCTCATCATTTTTAAGATTTCTACTTGCTGTCAGTGAATGAAAACACTTTTCTATATTCATTCTTGGTAAACTTATTCATAGCTAGTCCTGCTCTAAGCTGAGAAGTGGAGACAATTGTATCCAGTCTAGACAATGCTCTGTGAGCTAAACATCCTGGACTCCAGACTGATACATTGTACATATCTAGTCCTGCTCTAAGCTGAGAAGTGGAGACAATTGTGTTCAGCCTAAACAATGCTCTGTGAGCTAAACATCCTGGACTCCAGACTGATACATTGTACATATCTAGTCCTGCTCTCAGCTGAGAAGTGGAGACAATTGTATCCAGTCTAGACAATGCTCTGTGAGCTAAACATCCTGGACTCCAGACTGATACATTGTACATATCTAGTCCTGCTCTAAGCTGAGAAGTGGAGACAATTGTGTTCAGCCTAAACAATGCTCTGTGAGCTAAACATCCTGGACTCCAGACTGATACATTGTACATATCTAGTCCTGCTCTCAGCTGAGAAGTGGAGACAATTGTATCCAGTCTAGACAATGCTCTGTGAGCTAAATATCCTGGACTCCAGACTGATACATTGTACATAGCTAGTCCTGCTCTCAGCTGAGAAGTATATACAATTGTATCCAGTCTAGACAATGCTCTGTGAGCTAAACATCCTGGACTCTAGACTGATACATTGTACATAGCTAGTCCTGCTCTCAGCTGAGAAGTGATACAATTGTATCCAGTCTAGACAATGCTCTGGGAGCTAAACATCCTGGACTCCAGACTGATACATTGTACATAGCTAGTCCTGCTCTCAGCTGAGAAGCGATACAATTGTATCCAGTCTACACAATGCTCTGTGAGCTAAACATCCTGGACTCCAGACTGATACATTGTACATAGCTAGTCCTGCTCTCAGCTGAGAAGTGATACAATTGTATCCAGTCTAGACAATGCTCTGTGAGCTAAACATCCTGGACTCCAGACTGATACATTGTACATAGCTAGTCCTGCTCTCAGCTGAGAAGTGATACAATTGTATCCAGTCTAGACAATGCTCTGTGAGCTAAACATCCTGGACTCCAGACTGATACATTGTACATAGCTAGTCCTGCTCTCAGCTGAGAAGTGATATAATTGTATCCAGTCTAGACAATGCTCTGTGAGCTAAACATCCTGGACCCCAGACTGATACATTGTACATAGCTAGTCCTGCTCTCAGCTGAGAAGTATATACAATTGTATCCAGTCTAGACAATGCTCTGTGAGCTAAACACCCTGGACTCCAGACTGATACATTGTACATAGCTAGTCCTGATCTCAGCTGAGAAGTATATACAATTGTATCCAGTCTAGACAATGCTCTGTGAGCTAAACAGCCCGGACTCCAGACTGATACATTGTACATAGCTAGTCCTGCTCTCCGGGGAGAAGTGATACAATTGTATCCAGTCTAGACAATGCTCTGTGAGCTAAACATCCTGGACTCCAGACTGATACATTGTACATAGCTAGTCCTGCTCTCAGCTGAGAAGTGATACAATTGTATCCAGTCTAGACAATGCTCTGCACATCAGTAGCCTTACGAATGTCTAAGCCAGTTTGCTTCAGTATATCAGTCTGGGGGGCTTAGCTCTTAGAGCACTTTGCAAGAACGTATACAACTCTATCTACTTCTCTAGCAGTATATGGAATTGCCACCTGTGAATGTTTAATGCAGTGTTTTCCAAACATTGTTTCTCCAGTTGTTGCAAAACTACAACTCCCAGCATGCCTGGACAGCCCTTGGCTGTCCAGGCATGCTGGGAATTGTAGCTTTGCAACATCTGGAGGCACACCGTTTGGAAAACACTGATTTAATGAGTGTGCTCTGTATGGGATTAATAACAGGATATATTTTTACAAATCCAGTGATCATATTTATTTATTTTATTTATGTATTATTTATATTGTGATTGCTTATGAACATTGTTGAAGTGTTACTGACCTTAAAGGGGTACTCCGGTGAAAAGCTTTTTTTTTTTTTTTTTTTTTTTTTAATCAACTGGTGTCAGAAAGTTAAACAGATTTGTAAATGACTTCTGTTAAAAAATCTTAATCCTTCCTGTACTTATTAGCTGCTGAATACTACAGCGGAAATTCTTTTCTTTTTGAAACACAGAGCTCTCTGCTTACATCATGAGCACAGTGCTCTCTGCTGACATCTCTGTCCATTTTAGGAACTGTCCAGAACAGAATATGTTTACTATGGGGATTTCCTTTTACCCTGGACAGTTCCTAAAATGGACAGAGATGTCAGCAGAGAGCACTGTGCTTGTGATGTCAGCAGAGAGCTCTGTGTTTCAAACGGAAAATAATTTCCACTGTAGTATTCAGCATCTAATAAGTACAGGAAGGATTAAGATTTTTTAATAGAAGTAATTTGCAAATCTGTTTAACTTTCTGGCACCAGTTGATTTAAAAAAAAAAAAATAATAATTTTTCACCGGAGTACCCCTTTAACTGGACATTGTCATTAACTTTTTTTTTTATATATGTGTTGTAGTACTTATGTACTACAACACATCTCTAATATACATCCATTTTTTTTTTTTAAATACATTATTTTATATTTGAAAACCGGCCACTAGGGGTCTCCCTCCTAGTAGCCGGCTGCAGCCTGCCGTGACGTCACTACTGAATTTGTACAGATCCTGGCCAGACAATCGGTCCCAATTCAGTCAGTCTGCGCTCGCTCCCTGCCTGTCAATCAGACAGGCGGGAGCAAGCACTGTGAACGCTGGGGCTGCGCACATTGGCTCACTGGCCCCACAGAATATCACTGAGGGTCTCAGTAATGAAAATTAGAGCATTTAAGAATTTAGACATATCTGCATGGGATGACAGTAACACTTTCACTTTTAATATTATTATTATTATTTTTTAACTTTTATTCAACTTTTTCACTTTAGTTTTAATTTCAAAAGGTTGCAATAAAGTAGTAGTATTGCGGACCCAGGGGTCTTCATCTGAACTGCTCAGAACCCCAAATCTGTAAGTGGGGGAAGCTGATCAGGTGACAAAGGGGGCACAATCATCTCAAACACCACACAATGGAAATGCTGATACAGCCAGGATCAAAGTTATTTCAAATCCTGCCCCCCCCCCCCCCCATCCCCAGTTGCTGTTGTCAGCTGTAGTAAAGAACCGGCACTGTCCACACATAGAGTGGACTCAGAACCTGGTCCCCATGACTAGAGTTCACCAAGCCAAGCTCCTTGAACCTGGATTTGATCCAAACTTGGGGGGCTTTGTGGCTCTTCAAACTTGCGAACATTTCCAGCTGACAGCCACAGGGACAGCTCAGCCCGGCAAGGAGGGAGTTGATTGGCGCAGCTTAATTGGTGCTAGTTAACTCCTTGCATTATACAGTTATACCTTGCATCTCGTTGCTGGTCCGGGCCTCTCCTTGAGTCGCTCGGGCCCCTTGTAGCGCCATCACTAGAGGTGGGGCTACACAAGAAGAGGTCATGTCCAAGGAAAGTCCACCTCAGACCCTCCACAATCCAAACACTTTCCAAATGTTCGGCAAAATTGCTGAACTCTACCTCTGACATGTGTTTCAAATGTCACGGGGTAGATAACGGGGTTCCTCACTTTGAAAAATCCCTTTTGTGTTGAGAGGGTTACCAAACAATAATGAGGGGGTCTGACTACTAGGATCCAAAATCACCCACTCTAATTTTTGCGAGAACTGTGAACAGTGCCCCAGCAGGATATATGAAGTATTACAATTTCTTTTATTGCAATCAATGGGCTGTCCCCGTAAAGTATGGATGTGCCAGGTCCTCCAGAGTGAGAGACTCTTCTCTATATGTACAGTGACCCCCCCCCCCCCCCGACCTCCGATGGCCCCGACATACGATCATTTCAGCATATGATCACTCTCAGAGTCCATCGCATGGTGAAGGCAGCATCAACATACGATGCTTTTGTATGTCGGGGACATTGCATAAACGGCTATCCGGCAGCGCAGACTGCTTCAGCTGCCCCCGGATAGACGTTTACGGTGCCCCGTGTGCTCCGCTGACGATCACTTACCTGTCCTTGGGGCTCCGGCGCGTCCTCTTCGGGATCCCTGCATCGTTGGCGCTCTCCATCGTCATCATCACGTCGCTGCGCACGCCGTCCCGTCATCCAATAGGAGCGGCGTGCGTAGCGACGTGATAGCGGCGACGGAGAGCGAGGATGCCGGGGAAGCAGAGGCCTTGCCGGAGCGTCGGGGACACCCGGGGACGCGGCGACAGCGATGGAAGGCGACATCCAGGGCAGCGGTGACGAGCGGTGATGGTCCGGAGCGGCGGGGACACGTGAGTATAACCTCCAATACCAGTGGTCTTCAACCTGCGGACCTCCAGATGTTGCAAAACTACAACTCCCAGCATGCCCGGACAGCCGTTGGCTGTCCGGGCATGCTGGGTGTTGTAGTTTTGCAACATCTGGAGGTCCGCAGGTTGTAGACCACTGTCCTATACTTTACATTGCACGGATCCCTCAACATACGATGGTTTCAACAAACGATGGTCCATTTGGAACGGATTACCATCGTATGTTGAGGGACCACTGTATCCGTGTCTTGTATCCGATCCAAACCCTCTTCCCCATCACCATGTCACGTCCAGAATCAGACCGTCCTCCTCCTCTCTGTCTTCTCTTCCTCGGTTTCCTCTGAGATCCCCCCCACCCCCCACCCTTTTATCCTATAAGATTTGGCTGTTACATCTTGCGTTTCGCACATCTCCTGATGGAATTGACTTCTCCGCGCGGCTCCGATCTTAAACCTTTCATTTACTGCGGCTCTTGTCAGCGCGGCTGATAAATTGCTTTTGCGAGTGGGACATATCTGGAGACAAACTTGTCAACAGATCATACCCGACTGTCAGCATAAAGAATACAGGAGACTGCAAGAAGAAACAACAAGGAAACAAAGAAATGATCAGCACTTACCAGACCGTAGAAAATACACTTTCTGCCAGTCATACCAATGAGTTACAGGAGAAGATTCTGCCGGCCTGCAGCTGCCACTAGGGGGAGCTCAATGCAGACAGATCATTGTGATCGGAAGCATTAGGAAATCATTTCAGTGATGGAATTGCAATCAGTATGGCTGAAAATCCCATGCCTGCCACATCAGCTAAAACAGGTAAGCACAAGGCATACACAAGAACCTCTATATTATTCTCTATGCTGCTCCATACAGCCTATGCTGCGTTCAGCTGTATGGTTCTATCTATGGCACTATGTGGAAACTATATAATGTGGTACTGGATACAATTGTATCACTTCTCAGCGGAGAGCAGGACTAGCTATGTACAATGTATTAGTCTGGAGTCCAGGATGTTTAGCTCACAGAGCATTGTCTAGACTGGATACAATTGTATCACTTCTCAGCTGAGAGCAGGACTAGCTATGTACAATGTATCAGTCTGGAGTCTGTGCTGTTTAGCTCACAGAGCATTGTCTAGACTGGATACAATTGTATCACTTCTCAGCTGAGAGCAGGACTAGCTATGTACAATGTATCAGTCAGGAGTCCAGGATGTTTAGCTCACAGAGCATTGTCTAGACTGGATACAATTGTATCACTTCTCAGCTGAGAGCAGGACTAGATATGTCCAATGTATCAGTCTGGAGTCCAGGATGTTTAGCTCACAGAGCATTGTCTAGACTGGATAAAATTGTATCTCTTCTCAGCTGAGAGCAGGACGAGCTATGTACAATGTATCAGTCTGGAGTCCAGGATGTTTAGCTCACAGAGCATTGTCTAGACTGGATACAATTGTATCACTTCTCAGCTGAGAGCAGGACTAGCTATGTACAATGTATCAGTCTGGAGTCCAGGATGTTTAGCTCACAGAGCATTGTCTAGACTGGATACAATTGTATCACTTCTCAGCTGAGAGCAGGACTAGCTATGTACAATGTATCAGTCTGGAGTCCAGGATTTTTAGCTCACAGAGCATTGTCTAGACTGGATACAATTGTATCACTTCTCAGCGGAGAGCAGGACTAGCTATGTAAAATGTATCAGTCTGGAGTCCAGGATGTTTAGCTAACAGAGCATTGTCTAGACTGGATACAATTGTATCACTTCTCAGCTGAGAGCAGAACTAGCTATGTACAATGTATCAGTCTGGAGTCCGGGCTGTTTAGCTCACAGAGCATTGTCTAGACTGGATACAATTGTATCACTTCTCAGCTGAGGGCAGGACTAGCTATGTACAATGTATCAGTCTGGAGTCCGGGATGTTTAGCTCACAGAGCATTGTCTAGACTGGATACAATTGTATCACTTCTCAGCTGAGAGCAGGACTAGCTATGTACAATGTATCAGTCTGGAGTCCAGGATGTTTAGCTCACAGAGCATTGTCTAGACTGGATACAATTGTATCTCTTCTCAGCTGAGAGCAGGACGAGCTATGTACAATGTATCAGTCTGTAGTCCAGGATGTTTAGCTCACAGAGCATTGTCTAGACTGGATACAATTGTATATACTTCTCAGCTGAGGGCAGGACTAGCTATGTACAATGTATCAGTCTGGAGTCCGGAATGTTTAGCTCACAGAGCATTGTCTAGACTGGATGCAATTGTATCACTTCTCAGCTGAGAGCAGGACTAGCTATGTACAATGTATCAGTCTGGAGTCCAGGATGTTTAGCTCACAGAGCATTGTCTAGACTGGATACAATTGTATCACTTCTCAGCTGAGAGCAGAACTAGCTATGTACAATGTATCAGTCTGGAGTCCAGGATGTTTAGCTCACAGAGCATTGTCTAGACTGGATACAATTGTATCACTTCTCAGCTGAGAGCAGGACTAGCTATGTACAATGTATCAGTCTGGAGTCCAGGATGTTTAGCTCACAGAGCATTGTTTAGACTGGATACAATTGTATCACTTCTCAGCTGAGAGCAGGACTAGCTATGTACAATGTATCAGTCTGGAGTCCAGGATGTTTAGCTCACAGAGCATTGTCTAGACTGGATACAATTGTATCACTTCTCAGCTGAGAGCAGGACTAGCTATGTACAATGTATCAGTCTGGAGTCCAGGATGTTTAGCTCACAGAGCATTGTCTAGACTGGATACAATTGTATCTCTTCTCAGCTGAGAGCAGGACTAGCTATATACAATGTATCAGTCTGGAGTCCAGGATGTTTAGCTCACAGAGCATTGTCTAGACTGGATGCAATTGTATCACTTCTCAGCTGAGAGCAGGACTAGCTATGTACAATGTATCAGTCTGGAGTCCAGGAGGTTTAGCTCACAGAGCATTGTCAAGACTGGATGCAATTGTATCACTTCTCAGCTGAGAGCAGGACTAGCTATGTACAATGTATCAGTCTGGAGTCCAGGATATTTAGCTCACAGAGCATTGTGAACACTGTTTTGCACTATGTAGCCAAAGTATTGCGCTTTGTGGGTACTATGTGACATTGCATTAAACTAGTTAATGCTGGGCATTTGGTAGGGCATGGTAGCACTCCACACACTACTGTATATAGTGCAGCATAGGCTATTATTAGAGAATAATGTACAGGTTTTTTTGAGTGTGCCTTGTGCTTACCTGTTTTAGCTGAGGTGGCAGGCGTGATGTTTTTCATCCATACTGATTGCAATTCCATCACTGAAATGATTTCCGAATCCTGCCTACATTTACCATGAATCCTCTGGCTTTGCAGAGAGAGGGTGTGGAGTCTGATCACTGCACCTGGTCATTTAATTAGGCTGCTGGTGCTGGTGGTCAGCCAGGTGAACTGATTAGACTCATAAATGGGTTGGGGTCAATTCACACTATGTGCAGTTTTGATGAGTTTTTTACTCAGAGTAATCACAATGGAGGTGTTCTAGGAAGATTTGAAGCCTTTATGTTATGTTCACACTTTAGTCACACATGTATATTGTATTTGGCTGTTTTTGTCTGTCTGGTAGGTCTGTAGACTGTCTAGGCTAAATTTAAGTTGGCCTAATTTTTGTCAGAATGGGGCAATAATATGATGTACTATAGCATTGCATTTAACTTAACAAAGCCCTTTCCTTTCTCTTACAAGAGTCCAAAAAGTATCTAAAACACATTATAAATGTGGCAATACTTAAAGGGGTACTCCGAGGGAAAACTTTTTTTTTTTTTTTAAATCAACTGGCTCCAGAAAGTTAAACAGATTTGTAAATTACTTCTATTAAAAAAATCTTAATTCTTCCAGTACTTATTAGCTGCTGAATACTACAGAGGAAATTATTTTCTTTTTGGAACACAGAGCTCTCTGCTGATATCATGAGCACAGTGCTCTCTGCTGACATCTCTGTCCATTTTAAGAACTGTCCAGAGTAGGAGTAAATACCCATAGGAAACATATGCTGCTCTGGACAGTTCCTAAAATGGACAGAGATGTCAGCAGAGAGCCCTGTGGTCATGATGTCAGCAGAGAGCTCTGTGTTCCAAAAAGAAAAGAATTTTCCTCTGTAGTATTCAGCAGCTAATAAGTACAGTAAGGATGAAGATTTTTTTGCTAGAAGTAATTTACGAATCTGTTTAACTTTCTTGCACCAGTTGATTTAAAAAAGAAAAGTTTTCCACCGGAGTACCCCTTTAATGTGACTGTTGTGGCCCTCCAGATGTTGCAACACTACAACCCCCAGCATGCCCGGACAGCCGATGGCTGGAAACATTGTGCTACATTATCTCACTATGACATACTGGTTACAGTCGCAGTATGATGGGAGTTGTAGATTTGCAACAGCTGCCAAGTTTCACGTTGTATTTAATCAGTGTTTCCCAACCAGGGTACCTCCAGCTGTTGCAAAACTACAAATCCCAGCATGCCCAGACAGCCAAAGGCTGTCTGGGCATGCTGGGAGATGTAGTTTTGCAACAGCTGGAGTCACCCTGGTTGGGAAACACTGTATTAAATTATCTCAATGATCTACATTGGCATGATGGGAGTTGTAGTTTTGCAGTGGCTGAAGACTCACAGGTTAGGGAACACTGTGCTACATTATTATTTTATACCCCACAGGTGTTTCATGACTTTTGCATATGTAAAAAAAAAAAAAAAAAATTTACCTAAAATGCTTGTTTTCCCAAAAATTTTAAATTTTTAAAAAGGGTAAAAGCAGAAAATATCCCCCAAAATTTGTAACACAATTTCTCCCGAGTACGGCGATACCCCATATGTGGCCCTAAACTGTTGCCTTGAAATACGACAGGGCTCCAAAGTGAGAGCGCCATGCGCATTTGAGGACTAAATTAGGGATTGCATAGGGGTGGACATAGGGGAATTCTACCCCAGTGATTCCCAAACAGGGTGCCTCCAGCTGTTGTAAAAACTCCCAGCATGCCTGGACAGTCAGTGGCTATCTGGTAATACTGGGAGTAGGTGTTTAGCAACAGCTGGAGGCTCCGTTTTGGAAACAGTGGCGTACCAGACGTTTTTCATTTTTTTTTTTTGGGGGGGGGGGGCTGTGTAGGGGTATGTGTATATGTAGTGTTTTTTACTTTTTTTTATTTTGTGTTAGTGTAGTGTAGTGTTTTTAGGGTACAGTCGCACAGGCGGGGGTTCACAGTAGTTTCTCGCTGGCAGTTTGAGCTGCAGCAGAGAATTTGCCGCAGCTCAAACTTTCAGCCAGATACTTACTGTGAACCTCCGCCCATGTGAGTGTACCCTGTACGTTCACATTGGGGGGGGAGGGGGGTCATCCAGCTGTTGCAAAATTACAACTCCCAGCATGCGCTGACAGAATATACATGCTGAGAGTTTTAGTTTTGCAACAGCTGTAGGCACACTGGTTATGTATCACTGAGTTTGTGACCTAACTCAGTGTTTCACAACCAGTGTGCTTCCAGCTGTTGCAAAACTACAACTCCCAGCATATACGGTGCATGCTGGGAGTTGTAGTTTGCAACAGCTGGAGGCACACCGGTCGTGAAACACTGATTTAGGTAAAAAAAAAACTCTGAGTTTCACAACCATTGTGCCTTCAGCTGTTGCTAAACTACAACTCTCAGCAGTCACCGACAGCCAACGGGCATGCTGGGAGTTGTAGTTATGCAACCAGCAGATGCACCACTACAACTCCCAGCAAGCACTTTAGCCATTTGTGCAAGCTGGGAGTTGTAGTTATACAACAGCTGAAGGTACACTTTCCATAGAAAAAATGTGCCTCCATCTGTTGCAAAACTATAAGTCCCAGCATGCCCATAAGGGCATGCTGGGAGTTGTGGTGGTCTGCCTCCTGCTGTTGCATAACTACAGCTCCCAGCATGCCCTTTTTGCATGCTGGGAGCTGTTGCTAAGCAACAGCAGGAGGCTGTCACTCACCTCCTACTCCTGCTCCGGGACACAGGTCAGTCCCTCGCCGCCGCCGTCGCTCCTGGGGCCCCGATCCCAACAGGGACGCCGGGGATCTGGGTCCCCAGCTGCCGGGGTCCATGTCCCGCACCCGCTCACGTCCTCCGGAAGAGGGGCGGAGCGGGTTGTGGGAGTGACACAAACAGCAGGTGCCCTGATTGGTCGGCCGGTAAATCGGCCGACGAATCAGGGCGATCGTGAGGTGGCACCAGTGCCACCTCACCCCTGCTGGCTATGGCTGTTCGGGGCCGTCAGAGACGGCCCCGATCAGCCAGTAATTCCGGGTCACCGGGTCACTGGAGACCTGGTTGACCCGGAATCGCCGCAGATCGCTGGACTGAATTGTACAGCGATCTGCGGCCATCGCCGACATGGGGGGGCATAATGACCCCCCTGAGCGATATGCCACGATGCCTGCTGAACGATTTCAGCAGGCATCCGGCTCCGGTCCCCAACCGGCTAGCGGTGGGGACCGGAATTCCCACCGGCATATGGATACGCCCTGCGTCCTTAAGGACTCGGAACACAGGGCGTATCCATACGCCCTGCGTCCTGAAGAGGTTAAAGGGGTACTCCGGTGGAAAACTTTTTTTTTTTTTTTTAATGAACTGGTGCCAGAAAGTTAAACAGATTTGTAAATGACTTCTATTAAAAAATCTTAGTCCTTTTAGTACTTATTAGTTGCTGACAACACAAAAAAGAAATTCAAAAAGTAAAGAATTTCCTCTGTAGCATACAGCTGCTAAAAGGTACTAAAAGGATTAAGATTTTTTAATAGAAGTAATTTACAAATCTGTTTAACTTTCTGACAACAGTTCATAAAAAAAAATAAAAAAAAGTTTTCCACTGGAGTACCCCTTTAAGTAGCCAGGGAGCCAGAAAGATAGCCAGGTAGTTAAGTAGATTGGTAGGTATGTAGCCAGGTAGGTAGGTAGCTACGTTGGTAGGTAAGTAAGTAGCCAGGTAGTTAGGTAGTTATCTATGTAGGTAGGAAGCACAGGGTGTGCATCCCTCGTAGTTGCCGGGTACGCCAAAGGCAAAGGCCCGCCACTGACTACTATTACTATGTTATTGTATTTTTTGCAACTTTTTTTTTTTTAATCAACAGGTGTCAGAAAGTTAAACAGATTTGTAAATGACTTCTATTAAAAAAAATCTTAGTCCTTTCAGTACTTTTTAGCAGCTGTATGCTACAAAGGGAAAAATCTTTATTTTTTGAATGTCTTTTTTGTCTTGTCCACAGTGCTCTCTGCTGACACCTGATGTCCGTATCAGGAACTGTCCAGAGCAGGAGAAAATCCCCATAGCAAACCTATGCTGCTCTGGACAGTTCCTGACACGGACAGAGGTGTCAGCAGAGAGCACTGTGGACTAGATTAAAAAAAGAAATTCAAAAAGTAAAGAATTTACTCTGTAGCCTACAGCTGCTAAAAAGTACTAAAAGGATTAAGATTTTTTAATAGAAGTCATTGACAAATCTGTTTAACTTTCTGGCACCAGCTAATAAAAAAAAAAAAAAAAAAAAAAAAGTTTTCCACCGGAGTACCCCTTTAAGTAGCCAGGTAGCCAGAAAGATAGCCAGGTAGATTGGTAGGTATGTAGCCAGGTAGGTAGGTAGCTACATTGATAGGTAAGTAAGTAGTTAGGTAGCTAGCTATGCAGGTAGGAAGCATAGGGTGTGCATCCCTCGTAGTTGCCGAGTTCACCAAAGGCGAAGGCCCGCCACTTTCTTTTTTAAGTTCATTCCCAGCACCCGCGCAGCCCCATAAGCAGCAGCTCCTGTTCTCCTTCCTATTTTTGGTGCTCCCGGTGTTCGTCTCATCCGGTCCACCAGCCAAAGGCGGCAGCAGGTTTCCACGGCGATGGTGCAGCTGTTGTCTAGACACTGAGCTGTGCGGGTCCCCGTTGGCGTTGTTATGCCCTTTGTAATGTCAGCTCCGGGTCCTGCACACACACAGAACACTCATGTGCCCGTCCCAGGGTGATCGCCGCTGACAAACAGCGGGGGAGGAGAGTATTTATAACTTGTCAACTGGAAAAATAGAGAACAATTAGACCGGGCACCGACGTCTGTCGTTATCTTACATAAGCCGCCCCTACAGAAGACCTACAGCCCTGCCCGCGGAGGAAGACGGGCACCATGCCTGCACCTCTCTTATTTTATTTACATTTTTTTAACCCCTTCAGGGTTGAACCAATTTTCATTTCTGCGTTTTCGTTTTTTTTTTTTTTTATCGCCTTCTAGTAGCCAATACTCTTTTATTTTTCCATCTACAGGGCCTGTTTTTTTTTTTTGTAGGACTGATTGTACTTTGTAATGACACCCTTTAAAGGGGTACTCCGGTGAAAACCTTTTTTCTTTTAAATCAACTGGTGACAGAAAGTTAAACATATTTGTAAATTACTTCTATTAAAAAATCTTAATCCTTCCAGTACTTATTAGCTGCTGAATGCTACAGAGGAAATTCCTTTCTTTTTGGAACACTGATGACATCACGAGCACAGTGCTCTCTGCTGACATCTCAGTCCATTTTAGCAATGATGCATAGCAGATGTATACTAAGGGCAGCATGGTGGCTCAGTGGTTAGCACTGCTGCCTTGCAGTGCTGGCGAATTCTGCATACATTAATCCATAATATATCAAAAGTTTTTTTGATGAGAGGTACCCTTTAAGTATCTGGGTAATTATAGAAATGTTTTTTTTCCTCGAAACTTTTTCGTAACCGTTTCTTCAGCTCACGCGTTGTGCGTCCTGAGTGTTACTGAAGGACGAGTATTTTTAGCGGCAGGCGTACGCGGATGGCGGTTTTGACATCATGAACAGCCGCCGCTCACCTATAATTATTCTCTCGGGGGTTGCATAATTTTGCTTTCGAGCCGAGCGCGATCTCAGATCCGGTTATATTTATCCTGTGAGGCCGGGAAGGTTTCATTGTTCTCACCTATGAACGAGTTAGGAGACGCGGCGCCGTGTAGCTAAGCTTATTGTGTTTGATACCGTCTGCGGTACTGGTGTATCCGAGTCTATCACATTTAAAGGGGAACTCCACTGCCCCAACGTTCGGAACATTTTGTTCCGAACGCTGGGTGTGGGCTGCGGGGGTCGTGATGTCATGGCCACGCCCCCTCTTGACATCATGCAACACCCCTCAATGCAAGTCTATGTGAGGGGGCGCGCCGCCTCCCATAGACTTGCATTGAGGGGTGTGGCATGATGTCAAGAGGGGCATGGCTGTGACACCACAACCCCCACTGATAGCCCGGCATGTGGCACTCATCGTGGCCGGCTATTAACCTTTTAGATCACTGCTGTCAAAGTTGACAGCGGAGTCTAAAGGTTTTTTATAACCATCCCTGGTGATCTAGTGGGGTGGATCCCCCCCCCCCTGCTGCGCGATTGCGAGGGGGGGGGGGGCGATCCCCTGTAGAGGTAGCCGGAGGGCTTACCTCTGCATTCATGGCTGCCCCCTTAGATCTGCATTTGATTGAGCCTGCCTTGAGACTCAACCAAATGAACACAGATCAATGGAGTTCAATAGAACTGCATTGATCTGTATGAGGAATCTAATGATTCCTCCTAATAAAGTGTATTAAAAAAAGTTTTAAAAAACACCCATTAACCCCTTCCATATGACAAGTTCATATCACCCCCTTTTCCATATAAAAAATATGTAAACATAATAAAAATAAACATATTTGTGGTATTGGCGCCTGGGTAATTGTCCGAATTAAAAAAAAAATAACATTTTATATCCCGTACGGTCTATGGCGTTAATGTAGAAAAAAAATAAATAATCACAGAATTGAGTTTTTTTTATGTTTCTAACATCATACCCCAGAAAACATGAAGTAAAAAGTGTTCAAAAAATCCGATCAATACCAAAATGGTACTGATACATACAGCAGATTACGGCCCAAAAATGTTGCCCACATACAGAAAAATAAAAATGTTATAGGGGTCAGGAATTATTATTATTATTTTTTTTTTTTTTAAGAAGAAAAAAAATATTTGGTATTGGTATAATCAGGCTGACCTAAAGTATTAAAATAATGTGCAAGTTTGACCACAAGGTGAATGGCGAAAAAAAAAGAAAACCCCCCAAATTTACGTACTATTTTAATTAAAATTATTTTGTCTACCAGGACAAGTGGATTTTCATGAGGGACAAGTAGATTGTGTTCCGTTTTAGTCCCTTGGACAAGTAGTTTTTTTTTAATTTCCACACCCTTGATATAGTGCAACACTGGCTATTATTAGAGAATAAATGTAAAGGTTCTTGTGTATATCTTGTGCTTACCTGTTTTAGCTGATATGGCAGCCATGGAGTTTTAAAGGGGTACTCCGGTACTGAACAATTTATTCCCTATCCACAGGAAAGAGGATAATTGTCTGATCGCGGGAGGTGCGACGAGAATCCTGCCCGGCACCCCAGCTCTCCCCATGCATGTAGTGACCTCCGCTCCCTGCACGGAGCATTGTCGACCACCGCACAAAGCAGTGGTCGAAACACCTACTCCATGTATCTCTATGGGAGAGCCAGAGATAAACAAATACAGCACTCGTGTATCTCCAGCTCTCCGATAAAGAAGAACGAAGGGGACAAGTTGACACCGGTGGTCGCTCTGTGCATAGGCAGAGCTGAGGCATCGATCAGGAGATCATGGGGGGTCCCAGAGGTTGTACCCCCCCTTGTGATCAGACACTTATCCTCTATCCTCTTTAATCCATACTGATTGCAATTCCATCACTGAAATTATTTCCTAATGCTGCCTACATAACCCATGAAACCTCTGGATTTGCAGAGAGAGGGTGTGGAGTCTGATCACTGCACCTGGCCATCTAATTAGGCTGTGGGTGCTGTAAGTCACCCAGGTGAACTGATTAGACTTTACAGAGGGTTGAGGCCAATTCACATTACATGCCGATTCATTTTCTTATTCAGGGTAGGGTCACACACAGCACATTAGAGCATATTTGATGCTGCGGATGTCACAGAGAGGCAGCAGAGAGAGCCCCCTGCAGCTCTGTGTGTCCGCTTGCAGCGACGGATTTTTGTCCAGGGGGGTCAAAGGGGTACTCCGGTGGAAACTTTTTTTTATTTTTTTTTAACTGGTGCCAGATAGTTAAACAGATTTGTAAATTACTTCTATTAAAAAATCTTAATCCTTTCAGTACTTTTTAGCAGCTGTATGCTACAGAGGAAATTCGATATTTTTTAGATTTTTTTTTTGTGTTGTCCACAATGCTCTCTGCTGACACCTGATGCCCTTTATCAGGAACTGTCCAGTGCAGGAGAAAATCCTAAACTTATGCTGCTCTGGACAGTTCCTGACACAGACAGAGGTGTCAGCAGAGAGCACTGTGGACAAGACAAAAAAAATAAATAAAAATAAATAAAGCATTTCCTCTGTAGCATACAGCTGCTAATAAGTACTGGAAGGGTTAAGATTTTTTTTTAATAGAAGTAATTTACAAATCAGTTTCATTTAAAAAAAATAAAAAAAAGTTTCCCACCGGAGTACCCCTTTAAATTAAAGCCCATAGACTTCTATAGGATTCCGCACTCTCATTCACACTTCTGAATTTCCGCTTGCGGAATTCCGCTAGCGAAATTCCGCAAGCGGAAATTCAGAAGTGTGAATGGGAGTGCGGAATTCCATAGAAGTCAATTGGGCTTTCAACTGAGGCTGGGTTCACACTACGTTTTTGCCATACTGTTTTCAATGCGTTTTTCTAAAGAAAACCGTATGGCAAAAAAACGGATAGAGCAGTATGGAAAAAAATAAACCGTATGCGTTTTAAACAGTATACCGTTTTTAAAAGTGCATATAGTTCCGTCAGTTTTAATAGAAAAAAAACCCATAAGTTTTTGAAAATTTTGTCCATTTTTAATGGGAGGGGTCTTGGGTGGGGACTTTAGGATTCAAATGCGCATGTGCAAAGTAAAAACGTATACGTTTTTCCCGTATGGAACCGTATACATATGCGTTTCCCAGTGACGTCCATGTTAAAAAAACGTATGCGGTTGCAGTACGGTTTTTAAACCGGAGACAAAATTGTGGTCAACCACGGTTTTGACTCCGGTTTAAAAACCGTGCTGCAACCGCATACGTTTTTTTTTAACATGGACGTCAACGGGAAACGCACATGTATACGGTTCCATACGGGACAAACGTATACGTTTTTACTTTGCACATATTACACATTATAACCCCCGGTGATGTGCTGACTGTCTATATATAATATATTACACATAATAACCCCCCGGTGATGTGCTGACTGTATATATATAATATATTACACATAATAACCCCCCGGTGATGTGCTGACTGTATATATATAATATATTACACATTATAACCCCCGGTGATGTGCTGACTGTACATATATAATATATTACACATTATAAACCCCGGTGATGTGCTGACTGTCCATATATAATATATTACACATTATAAACCCCGGTGATGTGCTGACTGTACATATATAATATATTACACATTATAAACCCCGGTGATGTGCTGACTGTCCATATATAATATATTATACATTATAACCCCCGGTGATGTGCTGACTGTATATATATAATATATTACACATTATAACCCCCGGTGATGTGCTGACTGTACATATATAATATATTACACATTATAAACCCCGGTGATGTGCTGACTGTCCATATATAATATATTACACATTATAAACCCCGGTGATGTGCTGACTGTACATATATAATATATTACACATTATAAACCCCGGTGATGTGCTGACTGTACATATATAATATATTACACATTATAACCCCCGGTGATGTGCTGACTGTCCATATATAATATATTACACATTATAACCCCCGGTGATGTGCTGACTGTCCATATATAATATATTACACATAATAACCCCCCGGTGATGTGCTGACTGTATATATATAATATATTACACATTATAACCCCCGGTGATGTGCTGACTGTATATATATAATATATTACACATAATAACCCCCCGGTGATGTGCTGACTGTATATATATAATATATTACACATTATAACCCCCGGTGATGTGCTGACTGTACATATATAATATATTACACATTATAAACCCCGGTGATGTGCTGACTGTCCATATATAATATATTACACATTATAAACCCCGGTGATGTGCTGACTGTACATATATAATATATTACACATTATAAACCCCGGTGATGTGCTGACTGTCCATATATAATATATTATACATTATAACCCCCGGTGATGTGCTGACTGTATATATATAATATATTACACATTATAACCCCCGGTGATGTGCTGACTGTACATATATAATATATTACACATTATAAACCCCGGTGATGTGCTGACTGTCCATATATAATATATTACACATTATAAACCCCGGTGATGTGCTGACTGTACATATATAATATATTACACATTATAAACCCCGGTGATGTGCTGACTGTACATATATAATATATTACACATTATAACCCCCCGGTGATGTGCTGACCGTCCATATATAATATATTACACATTATAACCCCCGGTGATGTGCTGACTGTCCATATATAATATATTACACACTATAACCCCCGGTGATGTGCTGACTGTACATATATAATATATTACACATTATAACCCCCGGTGATGTGCTGACTGTACATACATAATATATTACACATTATAACCCCCGGTGATGTGCTGACTGTCCATATATAATATATTACACATTATAACCCCCGGTGATGTGCTGACTGTCCATATATAATATATTACACATTATAACCCCCCGGTGATGTGCTGACTGTCCATATATAATATATTACACATTATAACCCCCGGTGATGTGCTGACTGTACATATATAATATATTACACATTATAACCCCCCGGTGATGTGCTGACTGTCCATATATAATATATTACACATTATAAACCCCGGTGATGTGCTGACTGTCCATATATAATATATTACACATCATAACCCCCCGGTGATGTGCTGACTGTACATATATAATATATTACACATTATAACCCCCGGTGATGTGCTGACTGTCCATATATAATATATTACACATTATAACCCCCGGTGATGTGCTGACTGTATATATATAATATATTACACATTATAACCCCCGGTGATGTGCTGACTGTCCATATATAATATATTACACATTATAACCCCCAGTGATGTGCTGACTGTCCATATATAATATATTACACATTATAACCCCCCGGTGATTCGCTGACTGTCCATATATAATATATTACACATTATAACCCCCGGTGATGTGCTGACTGTACATATATAATATATTACACATTATAACCCCCCGGTGATTCGCTGACTGTCCATATATAATATATTACACATTATAACCCCCGGTGATGTGCTGACCGTCCATATATAATATATTACACATTATAACCCCCGGTGATGTGCTGACTGTACATATATAATATATTACACATTATAACCCCCGGTGATGTGCTGACTGTACATATATAATATATTACACATTATAACCCCCGGTGATGTGCTGACTGTACATATATAATATATTACACATTATAACCCCCGGTGATGTGCTGACTGTACATATATAATATATTACACATTATAACCCCCGGTGATGTGCTGACTGTATATATATAATATATTACACATAATAACCCCCCGGTGATGTGCTGACTGTATATATATAATATATTACACATTATAACCCCCGGTGATGTGCTGACTGTACATATATAATATATTACACATTATAAACCCCGGTGATGTGCTGACTGTCCATATATAATATATTATACATTATAACCCCCGGTGATGTGCTGACTGTATATATATAATATATTACACATTATAACCCCCGGTGATGTGCTGACTGTACATATATAATATATTACACATTATAAACCCCGGTGATGTGCTGACTGTCCATATATAATATATTACACATTATAAACCCCGGTGATGTGCTGACTGTACATATATAATATATTACACATTATAAACCCCGGTGATGTGCTGACTGTACATATATAATATATTACACATTATAACCCCCCGGTGATGTGCTGACCGTCCATATATAATATATTACACATTATAACCCCCGGTGATGTGCTGACTGTCCATATATAATATATTACACACTATAACCCCCAGTGATGTGCTGACTGTACATATATAATATATTACACATTATAACCCCCCGGTGATGTGCTGACTGTACATATATAATATATTACACATTATAACCCCCGGTGATGTGCTGACTGTCCATATATAATATATTACACATTATAACCCCCGGTGATGTGCTGACTGTCCATATATAATATATTACACATTATAACCCCCCCGGTGATGTGCTGACTGTCCATATATAATATATTACACATTATAACCCCCGGTGATGTGCTGACTGTATATATATAATATATTACACATTATAACCCCCGGTGATGTGCTGACTGTACATATATAATATATTACACATTATAACCCCCGGTGATGTGCTGACTGTACATATATAATATATTACACATTATAACCCCCCGGTGATGTGCTGACTGTCCATATATAATATATTACACATTATAAACCCCGGTGATGTGCTGACTGTCCATATATAATATATTACACATCATAACCCCCCGGTGATGTGCTGACTGTACATATATAATATATTACACATTATAACCCCCGGTGATGTGCTGACTGTCCATATATAATATATTACACATTATAACCCCCGGTGATGTGCTGACTGTATATATATAATATATTACACATTATAACCCCCGGTGATGTGCTGACTGTCCATATATAATATATTACACATTATAACCCCCAGTGATGTGCTGACTGTCCATATATAATATATTACACATTATAACCCCCCGGTGATTCGCTGACTGTCCATATATAATATATTACACATTATAACCCCCGGTGATGTGCTGACTGTACATATATAATATATTACACATTATAACCCCCCGGTGATTCGCTGACTGTCCATATATAATATATTACACATTATAACCCCCGGTGATGTGCTGACTGTACATATATAATATATTACACATTATAACCCCCGGTGATGTGCTGACTGTACATATATAATATATTACACATTATAACCCCCGGTGATGTGCTGACTGTACATATATAATATATTACACATTATAACCCCCGGTGATGTGCTGACTGTACATATATAATATATTACACATTATAACCCCCGGTGATGTGCTGACTGTACATATATAATATATTACACATTATAACCCCCGGTGATGTGCTGACTGTACATATATAATATATTACACATTATAACCCCCGGTGATGTGCTGACTGTACATATATAATATATTACACATTATAACCCCCGGTGATGTGCTGAATGTCCATATATAATATATTACACATTATAACCCCCGGTGATGTGCTGAGTGTATATATATAATATATTACACATTATAACCCCCGGTGATGTGCTGACTGTACATATATAATATATTACACATTATAACCCCCCGGTGATGTGCTGACTGTCCATATATAATATATTACACATTATAACCCCCGGTGATGTGCTGACTGTCCATATATAATATATTACACATTATAACCCCCCCGGTGATGTGCTGACTGTCCATATATAATATATTACACATTATAACCCCCGGTGATGTGCTGACTGTATATATATAATATATTACACATTATAACCCCCGGTGATGTGCTGACTGTACATATATAATATATTACACATTATAACCCCCGGTGATGTGCTGACTGTACATATATAATATATTACACATTATAACCCCCCGGTGATGTGCTGACTGTCCATATATAATATATTACACATTATAAACCCCGGTGATGTGCTGACTGTCCATATATAATATATTACACATCATAACCCCCCGGTGATGTGCTGACTGTACATATATAATATATTACACATTATAACCCCCGGTGATGTGCTGACTGTCCATATATAATATATTACACATTATAACCCCCGGTGATGTGCTGACTGTATATATATAATATATTACACATTATAACCCCCGGTGATGTGCTGACTGTCCATATATAATATATTACACATTATAACCCCCAGTGATGTGCTGACTGTCCATATATAATATATTACACATTATAACCCCCCGGTGATTCGCTGACTGTCCATATATAATATATTACACATTATAACCCCCGGTGATGTGCTGACTGTACATATATAATATATTACACATTATAACCCCCCGGTGATTCGCTGACTGTCCATATATAATATATTACACATTATAACCCCCGGTGATGTGCTGACTGTACATATATAATATATTACACATTATAACCCCCGGTGATGTGCTGACTGTACATATATAATATATTACACATTATAACCCCCGGTGATGTGCTGACTGTACATATATAATATATTACACATTATAACCCCCGGTGATGTGCTGACTGTACATATATAATATATTACACATTATAACCCCCGGTGATGTGCTGACTGTACATATATAATATATTACACATTATAACCCCCGGTGATGTGCTGACTGTACATATATAATATATTACACATTATAACCCCCGGTGATGTGCTGACTGTACATATATAATATATTACACATTATAACCCCCGGTGATGTGCTGAATGTCCATATATAATATATTACACATTATAACCCCCGGTGATGTGCTGAGTGTATATATATAATATATTACACATTATAACCCCCGGTGATGTGCTGACTGTACATATATAATATATTACACATTATAACCCCCCGGTGATGTGCTGACTGTCCATATATAATATATTACACATTATAACCCCCCGGTGATGTGCTGACTGTCCATATATAATATATTACACATTATAACCCCCGGTGATGTGCTGACTGTACATATATAATATATTACACACTATAACCCCCGGTGATGTGCTGACTGTACATATATAATATATTACACATTATAACCTCCGGTGATGTGCTGACTGTACATATATAATATATTACACATTATAACCCCCCGGTGATGTGCCGACTGTCCATATATAATATATTATACATTATAACCCCTGGTGATGTGCTGACTCTCCATATATAATATATTACACATTATAACCCCCGGTGATGTGCTGACTGTCCATATATAATATATTATACATTATAACCCCCGGTGATGTGCTGACTGTCCATAAATAATATATTACACATTATAACCCCCGGTGATGTGCTGACTGTACATATATAATATATTACACATTATAACCCCCGGTGATGTGCTGACTGTATATATATATAATATATTATACATTATAACCCCCGGTGATGTGCTGACTGTATATATATATAATATATTATACATTATAACCCCCGGTGATTCGCTGACTCTCCATATATAATATATTACACATTATAACCCCCGGTGATGTGCTGACTCTCCATATATAATATATTACACATTATATCCCCGGTGATGTGCTGACTGTCCATATATAATATATTACACATTATAACCCCCGGTGATGTGCTGACTGTATATATATATAATATATTATACATTATAACCCCCCGGTGATGTGCTGACTGTCTATATATAATATATTACACATTATAACCCCCGGTGATGTGCTGACTGTACATATATAATATATTACACATTATAACCCCCCGGTGATTCGCTGCCCGTCCATATATATAATACATTACACATTATAACCCCCGGTGATGTGCTGACTGTCTATATATAATATATTACACATTATAACCCCCGGTGATGTGCTGACTGTACATATATAATATATTACACATTATAACCCCCGGTGATGTGCTGACTGTACATATATAATATATTACACATTATAACCCCCGGTGATGTGCTGACTGTACATATATAATATATTACACATTATAACCCCCGGTGATGTGCTGACTGTACATATATAATATATTACACATCATAACCCCCCGGTGATGTGCTGACTGTACATATATAATATATTACACATTATAACCACCGGTGATGTGCTTAATGTATATATATAATATATTACCCATTATAACCCCCGGTGATGTGCTGACTGTATATATATAATATATTACACATTATAACCCCCGGTGATGTGCTGACTGTCCATATATAATATATTACACATTATAACCCCCGGTGATGTGCTGACTGTATATATATAATATATTACACATTATAACCCCCCAGTGATGTGCTGACTGTACATATATAATATATTACACATTATAACCCCCGGTGATGTGCTGACTGTACATATATAATATATTACACATTATAACCCCCGGTGATGTGCTGACTGTCCATATATAATATATTACACATTATAACCCCCGGTGATGTGCTGACTGTCCATATATAATATATTACACATTATAACCCCCGGTGATGTGCTGACTGTACATATATAATATATTAGATTAGATAGATTGTATATAGTAAGGGGCTATACAAAAACCTTAGTTAGGTATTACCTCACGGCAATTAAAGGTAGAAAAAAGTGATCCCTGTGAAGGATTGAGGTGCCTTATTAAAATGTAACTTTTAATAGTTATACGCTTAAAAATCTTAACCAAATAATAGTGCTCTGATGGTGCAACTATAAAAAAAAAAAAAAAAAAAAACGCTAGAAAGCTAGTTGACTAGCGTATGGCGCTCATATATCAGCCTCGTGTCACGATAAGGGCTGATTAATACTTGTCAAACTGCTTCTTAGTACTTGTCAACATGTCACCATATCAAAACTATTACTGAAAGAACAGAATAATTGTATTTAAAAAAACTGTTATTGAGTCCCTTGTCCCAACGCGTTTCCATGGGTGGAACTGATAAGTAGATTTGTTCCCACCACTTCATCAGGGGACTAGAAATCAACTTATTGTATTTATATGTATCCAAGTAATAGAATGGAGAACAGATACATTGTACTCCAAATGATATACAAAAAAATGGACTATCACTGCCCGTGTCTCTCTAGAAGCTTAAAGCGATCAGTAATCCACCATTCATTCCCCTCAGGGTCCTGGGCGCAACCTAGAATAAACATAGAAATCTCCCTTAGCAACATATTGTAACTCACCAGGGATCGTGCCTGACGGATATAGTGCTTGTACTCACGATTAAGTGTGGATACTGGGCTAGTTTGAGAGACCACCGGGTGCTGTAAAGGCAATATGCCCAAATTAGATAACTATAGAGACGCCATAGGTGTATAATAAGGAGACCATAGTATAGTTACAGACGCACTTACAGTTTGTTGATAGAGATGCACGCATGAAACGCTGCAATGGCAGCGAGTGCCGGAGCGGTGTCCGGAGCTGGTGCGTGTATGGTGAACACGCCGGCGTCTACCTGAAGCCTGCGCGCACCTTATTTACGTCACCGGAGGGCGCTCCCCATGACGCCGTCAATAGGGGCGCTACCTCCCTGTCAATCATTAGAACTCCGTTCCTAGGATTGGAACATGTTCAGACGTCAGGTGCGGTAGGTATCAGAGGTACGTTAAATAAAGTAAATTATTATACTAACGACAATCCTGACTTAGGTTAACCATTAGACTAGTAACTATGGGCAAACTATTCTCCGCAAAAGCATATGTCGGGTAGATAGCACCTACATATGAAAACCATCTCCTTCTCAAACAGAATTCAAGTGCCAGCTTTTATGTAGTATAGCTACCACTAATTCCTTTTGTTTTATTTATAGAACGGAATATGTCTTATATCTAGATCTTATATTTGTTCTTTTGTTTATAGAGCATTTAACTAACAGAAATCCTAATGTGACACCTAATTGTTAGTGTATAAAGGCTGGAGGTAGGGACACAGGTGTGGCACATACACGCAAACAAAAAGGGGGGGGGTTGGAAATGAGGGGGGGGGGAAGTCAAAACTGGAGCATCATCTGACGCTAACTTTTTAGATCCTAGTATGGAAATGACGAGACATCAGTAAAAGGCATATTGAGATTCCACAGTTATAAGTTGAGGAGTTCAAGCAGTGATAATAACTACCAGTGGTATAATCTGGGCTCTCTTATAATTAGATGGAAATATGGGAAGGGGGATTAGAAAGAGGTGGCTCACTATCTAGAGAATAGGGGGGTGGGAAGACCTATCAGGAGGTGAGGAGAGTATAGTACAGGGCCTAGTGAGACCTACATATTCCCTATTATGATCTATTCTGTTTGACCTATGCCTAGTCGGCATGGACGCCCTAAAAAGGGCGGTACCGGATTGTCAGGAACCTCCTATACGCCCTACTTATCCCTAGCTGTAATGGTGGCTTCTAGATCATGAGGCCCACTGGGACCTTCCCTCTCTACCTCATACTGCCACCTCTGGGATTTCGATAGATAGTAAGCCCGTTCCTCCATGCATAGTTAAATAAAACAGGTATAGGACAATTGCTCATTTAGACCTCCTGGGGCCATAGTTTGAAGTCTATAGATCCATCTGCATTCACGTTGCAGAATGGCTCTATCCCAGTCTCCACCCCTCTGTGATGGTTTGACCAAGTCAATGCCAATAAATTTAATTGCTGATGCGTCGCCATTGTGTCTTAGGTTAATATGGTTAGCTACAGGGGTATTCCTGTTATTGCGGACATCTCCCACATGCTCCAGTACTCTACGTCTAAACTGTCTTATTGTCTTTCCCACATACCTCTCTCCACAGATACATTTTGCCAAATATATCACCCCTTTTGAACTGCAGTTCACAAAGTGCCTAATAGACATCTGTGTCCCTGATATAGTATCATCAAAGGTTTTGGTCTTCAATATAAAAGTACAGGCTCGACAGTGGCCACATTGATAGCATCCCACTGTTCTTCCTACATCCAACCAGGTTTGTGGTGTGATGGTTGAAAGATGACTATGAACTACTTTGTCACCTACACTTTGACCTTTACGGTAAGTAATCAACGGTCTTGGGCCTATCACTTCTCTCAGGTCAGGGTCCATTTTTAATATATCCCAGTGTCGCTCTATGATGTTTCTCACTTCTTGGGACATGTAGTCAAAGGTGCCTATTATACGTGTGAAATTGCTCCCCTCATTTTTGGGTCTCGGTACCAAGAGGGATGTTCTGTCCTGAGATAGAGCATATTTATATGCTCTCCTCAGGATGTGATCTGGATAACCACGTTGGTGGAATCGATTTCGTAGGTCTTTCGCCTGGTGTTGGAATTCTTCCCTGGTGGAACAGTTCCTCCTGAGACGGAGATACTGCCCCCGCGGAATGCCCCTTTTGAGGGGCTCCGGGTGGCAGCTCTCCCATCTCAGGAGGCTGTTCGTAGCGGTAGTTTTTCTAAATACGGTGGTGTCCAGACTGCCTCGTAAATTCTTGCTTATCAAGACATCCAAAAAAGCTAGTTTCTGTTCCTGAATCTCATACGTGAAATTCAAACCGATTTGGTTTTTGTTAAGATGACATACAAATTTATCAAAGGTTTCTTTAGTGTCAGACCATAATACAAGGATGTCATCAATATATCTAGACCAAAAAGTGGCCTGATTTGACAAGGTCTCCTGCTCACCCACAAATGCGATGGTTTCCTCCCACCAGCCTAGGGTCAAATTTGCATACGATGGGGCACAAGGACTCCCCATCGCAGTGCCCCTAAGCTGGTGGAAGTACCGCCCCTTAAATAAAAAATAATTGTGGGTGAGTATAAAGGAGAGGAGATCAAGAACAAATTGGTTATGTGTCTGATGTTGTAGGCCACGTGACGACAAGAAGTGGGCTACCGCTCCCAATCCCACAGTGTGGGGGATTGAAGAATATAAAGCCTCAACATCAATTGAGGCCAATAAAGTCTCCCCCTCTACTGTGAGATCTTCAAGTTTACCCAATAAATCAAGAGTGTCACGAGTGTAGGAAGGTAGAGAACTGACAAATTGCCTAAGTACTTTGTCAAGGTATATACCAACATTCTGCCCAAGGCCCCCAATTCCCGCCACTATAGGGCGGCCCCGAAGGGGGACTACCCCCTTGTGGATCTTTGGAAGTGCATAGAAGGTAGGTATAGTGGGGGTCCTGGGCAGCATAAAGTCATATTCCTCTTGTGATATAATGTTAGCAAGTTTAGCTGCATCTAGAAGATGTTTTAATTCATTATAGTATATCCGTGTGGGATTGCTGGGAAGAATCTCATACGTCTGGGAGTCATTCAGTAGTCGAAAACACATCTCTTCGTATTGGTTAAGATCTAAGAGTACAACGTTTCCCCCTTTATCTGAGGGTTTTATGATGACATTTTTATCCCTTTCCAGGTGGTCCAGGGCCCTCCTCTCATAATAGGAGAGATTATATCGTGGTCGAATGGACAACCTGGAAATGGATCTAAGGTCTCTGGTGACCAATTCTGTAAAAACATCGATACAGGAAAGATCATTGGTAGGGGGGGTCTGACGATTTTTTATCTTACAGTCAGTGTATGGGCCCTGACCTGGTATCCGCTCACTGTCTGTAAGTAGTGCTGCCAGGTCTCTTGTAACTTGCAGATCATCAATCGTTACACCCTGTTCTCTGGCTATTCTTCTGTCCCTCACTTTGAAGAATTTATGCCACGCCAATTTGCGTGCAAATAAGTGTATATCTTTTGTCCACACAAACGAATCATAATTTGTTGTAGGGACAAATGAAAGACCCCTACACAAAATGTTCAGTTCTGATGGTGTAAGGGTGTGATGAGACAGATTGATGACCTGTGAGGACTGTTCTAAGCCGGGTACCTGCCTCGATATGGTCGCTCTCTTAGTTGGTATGGATCCTTGGGTGGCTCTAAAAAACCCGATGAGGAGGACTGTGATGAGTAGGGCTGTCCTGAATTTGTATAGGTTTGGGACGGTATCTGGTTTTGTGGTGGTATACCCATGTTTCTTCCTCCTCCCCATGTTTGTTGTTGCTGGCTACGATACTCCTGTGGGGGGGGAGGTCTATGATAGGTGTTTCTGGGTTTATAATGACCCCTTGGACGACGACCCCTTTGTGATGGACGCCCCCTATCTGTCCTTCCTATATTTCTTTCTGTCTCCGATATGTCCATATCGGATGTGGAAAGATCTGTTTCAGTGTCCCTCTGTATCTGTTTATTTAATACGGAATATACTTTATTCTCCCTGAAGTCTTGCAGATCACGAACGTATTGTGAATGCTTGCGTTCTTTCAGGAAGAATTGGAAGCGCTCGATGGCCGCTTGTAATTGAGTCTCCTTAGAGGTAAATTCAGGGTCTGATTTGAACCTTAGCACTATTTCTTTCTGTTCAGCTAGTTTTTTAGCAGCCAGTTCTAGATGTATTTTCTCCTCCTCTAATAGAGTAGTCAAAAATTCTAAAGAACATTTGGTTGCCGATTCTTCCCACTTTTTTAACACCGTAGTGGAGCGGAGCCGCTGAGCCGGAAGAATTGGTACTCGTAGTCCACGAGGGACTATGTTGTTTTTGATATAATTTTCAAAACTCTGAACTTCCCAGAAAGAATTAATGAATGATTTATGACAGTTTTGCAGTTCTCTAAATGCAGAGCGGAGTGAAGGGGATGGTTTAGGTTGTGAAAAAACTTTCTCTGAAAAAATATCTTTGGCTTCCGTTAGCCAGTCCTCATAGTTAACTGTCCCTGTTACAAAATTAGCCATATCAGGAGGAACACTCTTTAGATTAGATAGATTGTATATAGTAAGGGGCTATACAAAAACCTTAGTTAGGTATTACCTCACGGCAATTAAAGGTAGAAAAAAGTGATCCCTGTGAAGGATTGAGGTGCCTTATTAAAATGTAACTTTTAATAGTTATACGCTTAAAAATCTTAACCAAATAATAGTGCTCTGATGGTGCAACTATAAAAAAAAAAAAAAAAAAAAAAAAAAAAAAACGCTAGAAAGCTAGTTGACTAGCGTATGGCGCTCATATATCAGCCTCGTGTCACGATAAGGGCTGATTAATACTTGTCAAACTGCTTCTTAGTACTTGTCAACATGTCACCATATCAAAACTATTACTGAAAGAACAGAATAATTGTATTTAAAAAAACTGTTATAGAGTCCCTTGTCCCAACGCGTTTCCATGGGTGGAACTGATAAGTAGATTTGTTCCCACCACTTCATCAGGGGACTAGAAATCAACTTATTGTATTTATATGTATCCAAGTAATAGAATGGAGAACAGATACATTGTACTCCAAATGAAGCAGTTTGACAAGTATTAATCAGCCCTTATCGTGACACGAGGCTGATATATGAGCGCCATACGCTAGTCAACTAGCTTTCTAGCGTTTTTTTTTTTTATTTTTTTTTTTTTATAGTTGCACCATCAGAGCACTATTATTTGGTTAAGATTTTTAAGCGTATAAATATTAAAAGTTACATTTTAATAAGGCACCTCAATCCTTCACAGGGATCACTTTTTTCTAACTATATATAATATATTACACATTATAACCCCCGGTGATGTGCTGACTGTACATATATAATATACCGTATATACTCGAGTATAAGCCGAGTTTTTCAGCACGATTTTTCGTGCTGAAAACACCCCCCTCGGCTTATACTCGAGTGAACTCCCCCACCCGCAGTGGTCTTCAACCTGCGGACCTCCAGAGGTTTCAAAACTACAACTCCCAGCAAGCCCGGGCAGCCATCGGCTGTCCGGGCTTGCTGGGAGTTGTAGTTTTGAAACCTCCGGAGGTCCGCAGGTTGAAGACCACTGCGGCCTTCAACATCATCCAGCCCCCTCTCACCCCCTTTAGTTCTGAGTACTCACCTCCGCTCGGCGCTGGTCCGGTCCTGCAGGACTGTCCGGTGAGGAGGTGGTCCGGTGGGATAGTGGTTCCGGGCTGCTATCTTCACCGGGGAGGCCTCTTCTAAGCGCTTCGGGCCCGGCCTCAGAATAGTCACGTTGCCGTGACAACGACGCAGAGGTGCGTTCATTGCCAACGTAATTCTGTGTCATTGTCAAGGCAACGCCTCTATTCCGGGCCGGAAGCGCGGAGAAGAGGCGCCCCCGGTGAAGATAGCAGCCCGGACCACCTCTTCACCGGACCACCTCCTCACCGGACAGTCCTGCAGGACCGGACCAGCGCCGAGCGGAGGTGAGTACTCAGAACTAAAGGGGGTGAGAGGGGGCTGGATGATGTTGAAGGCCGCAGTGGTCTTCAACCTGCGGACCTCCGGAGGTTTCAAAACTACAACTCCCAGCAAGCCCGGACAGCCGATGGCTGCCCGGGCTTGCTGGGAGTTGTAGTTTTGAAACCTCTGGAGGTCCGCAGGTTGAAGACCACTGAGGGCGAATGATGAGAAGAGGATGATGAAGGGGGGGGTGTGGGGATGATGAAGGGGGGTGGGGATGATGAAGGGGGGGGGGGTGTGGGATGATTACAAGGGGATGATAATGGGGGGATGTGTGGGATGATAAGGGGATGATGAAGGGGGGATGTGTGGGATGATAAGGGGATGATGAAGGGGGGATGTGCGGGATGATAAGGGGATGATGAAGGGGGGATGTGTGGGATGATGACAAGGGGATGATGAAGGGGGGATGTGTGGGATGATAAGGGGATGATGAAGGGGGGATGTGTGGGATGATGACAAGGGGATGATGATGATGAGGATGTTAATGACGGGTCTGGATGATGACAGGGGGGGATGAGGTATTTCCAAACCTAGGCTTATACTCGAGTCAATAACTTTTCCTGGGATTTTGGGTTGAAATTAGGGGTCTCGGCTTATACTCGGGTCGGCTTATACTCGAGTATATACGGTATTACACATTATAACCCCCGGTGATGTGCTGACTGTACATATATAATATATTATACATTATAACCCCCGGTGATGTGCTGACTGTCTATATATAATATATTACACATTATAAACCCCCGGTGATGTGCTGACTGTCCATATATAATATATTACACATTATTACCCCCGCTGATGTGCTGACTGTCTATATATAATATATTACACATAATAACCCCCCGGTGATGTGCTGACTGTACATATATAATATATTACACATTATAACCCCCGGTGATGTGCTGACTGTCCATATTTAATATATTACACATTATAACCCCCGGTGATGTGCTGACTGTACATATATAATATATTACACATTACAACCCCCCGGTGATGTACTGACTGTACATATACAATACATTACACGTTATAACCCCCCGGTGATGTGCTGACTGTCCATATATAATATATTACACATCATAACCCCCCGGTGATGTGCTGACTGTATATATATAATATATTACACATTATAACCCCCGGTGATTCGCTGACTGTCCATATATAATATATTACACATTATAACCCCCGGTGATGTGCTGACTGTACATATATAATATATTACACGTTATAACCCCCCGGTGATGTGCTGACTGTCCATATATAATATATTATACATTATAACCCCCGGTGATGTGCTGACTGTCCATATATAATATATTACACATTATAACCCCCGGTGATTCGCTGACTGTCCATATATAATATATTACACATTATAACCCCCGGTGATGTGCTGACTGTCCATATATAATATATTACACATTATAACCCCCGGTGATGTGCTGACTGTACATATATAATATATTACACATTATAACCCCCGGTGATGTGCTGACTGTCCATATATAATATATTACACATTATAACCCCCGGTGATGTGCTGACTGTCCATATATAATATATTACACATTATTACCCCCGGTGATTCGCTGACTGTCCATATATAATATATTACACATTATAACCCCCGGTGATGTGCTGACTGTATATATGTATAATATATTATACATTATAACCCCCGGTGATGTGCTGACTGTACATATATAATATATTACACATTATAACCCCCGGTGATGTGCTGACTGTCCATATATAATATATTACACATTATAACCTCCGGTGATGTGCTGACTGTCCATATATAATATATTACACATTATAACCCCCGGTGATGTGCTGACTGTACATATATAATATATTACACATTATAAACCCCCGGTGATGTGCTGACTGTACATATATAATATATTACACATTATAAACCCCCGGTGATGTGCTGACTGTCCATATATAATATATTACACATAATAACCCCCCGGTGATGTGCTGACTGTACATATATAATATATTACACATTATAACCCCCGGTGATGTGCTGACTGTACATACATAATATATTACACATTATAACCCCCCGGTGATGTGCTGACTGTCTATATATAATATATTACACATTATAAACCCCCGGTGATGTGCTGACTGTCCATATATAATATATTACACATAATAACCCCCCGGTGATGTGCTGACTGTACATATATAATATATTACACATTATAACCCCCGGTGATGTGCTGACTGTACATATATAATATATTACACATTATAACCCCCGGTGATGTGCTGACTGTACATATATAATATATTACACATTATAACCCCCCGTTGATGTGCTGACTGTACATATATAATATATTACACATTATAACCCCCGGTGATGTGCTGACTGTACATATATAATATATTACACATTATAACCCCCGGTGATGTGCTGACTGTACATATATAATATATTACACATTATAACCCCCCGTTGATGTGCTGACTGTACATATATAATATATTACACATTATAACCCCCGATGATGTGCTGACTGTACATATATAATATATTACACACTATAACCCCCAGTGATGTGCTGACTGTATATATATTATATATTACACATTATAACCCCTAGTGATGTGCTGACTGTACATATATAATATATTACACATTATAACCCCCCGGTGATGTGCTGACTGTCCATATATAATATATTACACATTATAACCCCCCGGTGATGTGCTCACTGTATTTATATAACATATTAGACATTATAACCCCCGGTGATGTGCTGACTGTATATATATAATATATTACACATTATAACCCCCGGTGATGTGCTGACTGTCCATATATAATATATTACACATTATAACCCCCGGTGATGTGCTGACTGTATATATATAATATATTACACATTATAACCCCCGGTGATGTGCTGACTGTCCATATATATTATATTACACATTATAACCCCCGGTGATGTGCTGACTGTCCATATATAATATATTACACATTATAACCCCCGGTGATGTACTGACTGTACATATATAATATATTACACATTATAACCCCCGGTGATGTGCTGACTGTACATATATAATATATTACACATTATTACCCCCGGTGATTCGCTGACTGTCCATATATAATATATTACACATTATAACCCCCGGTGATGTGCTGAGTGTATATATATAATATATTACACATTATAACCCCCGGTGATGTGCTGACTGTCCATATATAATATATTACATATTATAACCCCCGGTGATGTGCTGACTGTACATATATAATATATTACACATTATAACCCCCGGTGATGTGCTGACTTTCCATATATAATATATTACACATTATAACCCCCGGTGATGTGCTGACTGTACATATATAATATATTACACATTATAACCCCCGGTGATGTGCTGACTGTCCATATATAATATATTACACATTATTACCCCCGGTGATTCGCTGACTGTCCATATATAATATATTACACATTATAACCCCCGGTGATGTGCTGACTGTCCATATATAATATATTACACATTATAACCCCCGGTGATGTGCTGACTGTCCATATATAATATATTACACATTATAACCCCCGGTGATGTACTGACTGTACATATATAATATATTACACATTATAACCCCCCGGTGATGTGCTGACTGTCCATATATAATATATTACACATTACAACCCCCGGTGATGTGCTGACTGTCCATATTTAATATATTATACATTATAACCCCCGGTGATGTGCTGACTGTCCATATATAATATATTACACATTATAACCCCCGGTGATGTGCTGACTGTCCATATATAATATATTACACATTACAACCCCCGGTGATGTGCTGACTGTATATATATATAATATATTACACATTATAACCCCTCGGTGATGTGCTGACTGTCCATATTTAATATATTATACATTATAACCCCCGGTGATGTGCTGACTGTCCATATTTAATATATTATACATTATAACCCCCGGTGATGTGCTGACTGTCCATATATAATATATTACACATTACAACCCCCGGTGATGTGCTGACTGTATATATATATAATATATTACACATTATAACCCCTCGGTGATGTGCTGACTGTCCATATTTAATATATTATACATTATAACCCCCGGTGATGTGCTGACTGTCCATATATAATATATTACACATTATAACCCCCGGTGATGTGCTGACTGTCCATATATAATATATTACACATCATAACCCCCCCGGTGATGTGCTGACTGTATATATATAATATATTATACGTTATAACCCCCGGTGATGTGCTGACTGTCCATATATAATATATTACACATTATAACCCCCGGTGATTCGCTGACTGTCCATATATAATATATTACACATTATAACCCCCGGTGATGTGCTGACTGTACATATATAATATATTACACATTATAACCCCCGGTGATGTGCTGACTGTATATATATAATATATTACACATTATAACCCCTGGTGATGTGCTGACTGTCCATATATAATATATTACACATTATAACCCCCGGTGATGTGCTGACTGTCCATATATAATATATTACACATTATAAACCCCCGGTGATGTGCTGACTGTATATATATAATATATTACACATTATAACCCCCGGTGATGTGCTGACTGTATATATATAATATATTACACATTATAACCCCCGGTGATGTACTGACTGTACATATATAATATATTACACATTATAACCCCCGGTGATGTGCTGACTGTACATATATAATATATTACACATTATAACCCCCCGTTGATGTGCTGACTGTACATATATAATATATTACACATTATAACCCCCGGTGATGTGCTGACTGTACATATATAATATATTACACATTATAAACCCCGGTGATGTGCTGACTGTCTATATATAATATATTACACATTATAAACCCCGGTGATGTGCTGACTGTACATACATAATATATTACACATTATAACCCCCGGTGATGTGCTGACTGTACATATATAATATATTACACATTATAACCCCCCGTTGATGTGCTGACTGTACATATATAATATATTACACATTATAACCCCCGATGATGTGCTGACTGTACATATATAATATATTACACACTATAACCCCCAGTGATGTGCTGACTGTATATATATTATATATTACACATTATAACCCCTAGTGATGTGCTGACTGTACATATGTAATATATTACACATTATAACCCCCCGGTGATGTGCTGACTGTCCATATATAATATATTACACATTATAACCCCCCGGTGATGTGCTCACTGTATTTATATAACATATTACACATTATAACCCCCGGTGATGTGCTGACTGTATATATATAATATATTACACATTAAAACCCCCGGTGATGTGCTGACTGTCCATATATAATATATTACACATTATAACCCCCGGTGATGTGCTGACTGTATATATATAATATATTACACATTATAACCCCCGGTGATGTGCTGACTGTCCATATATATTATATTACACATTATAACCCCCGGTGATGTGCTGACTGTCCATATATAATATATTACACATTATAACCCCCGGTGATGTACTGACTGTACATATATAATATATTACACATTATAACCCCCGGTGATGTGCTGACTGTACATATATAATATATTACACATTATAACCCCCGGTGATGTGCTGACTGTACATATATAATATATTACACATTATTACCCCCGGTGATTCGCTGACTGTCCATATATAATATATTACACATTATAACCCCCGGTGATGTGCTGAGTGTATATATATAATATATTACACATTATAACCCCCGGTGATGTGCTGACTGTCCATATATAATATATTACATATTATAACCCCCGGTGATGTGCTGACTGTACATATATAATATATTACACATTATAACCCCCGGTGATGTGCTGACTGTACATATATAATATATTACACATTATAACCCCCGGTGATGTGCTGACTGTCCATATATAATATATTACACATTATTACCCCCGGTGATTCGCTGACTGTCCATATATAATATATTACACATTATAACCCCCGGTGATGTGCTGACTGTCCATATATAATATATTACACATTACAACCCCCGGTGATGTGCTGACTGTCCATATTTAATATATTATACATTATAACCCCCGGTGATGTGCTGACTGTCCATATATAATATATTACACATCATAACCCCCCCGGTGATGTGCTGACTGTATATATATAATATATTATACATTATAACCCCCGGTGATGTGCTGACTGTCCATATATAATATATTACACATTATAACCCCCGGTGATTCGCTGACTGTCCATATATAATATATTACACATTATAACCCCCGGTGATGTGCTGATTGTACATATATAATATATTACACATTATAACCCCCGGTGATGTGCTGACTGTATATATATAATATATTACACATTATAACCCCCGGTGATTCGCTGACTGTCCATATATAATATATTACACATTATAACCCCCGGTGATGTGCTGACTGTATATATATAATATATTACACATTATAACCCCTGGTGATGTGCTGACTGTACATATATAATATATTACACATTATAACCCCCGGTGATGTGCTGACTGTCCATATATAATATATTACACATTATAACCCCCGGTGATGTGCTGACTGTCCATATATAATATATTACACATTATAACCCCCGGTGATGTGCTGACTGTCCATATATAATATATTACACATTATAACCCCCGGTGATGTGCTGACTGTCCATATATAATATATTACACATTATTACCCCCGGTGATTCGCTGACTGTCCATATATAATATATTACACATTATAACCCCCGGTGATGTGCTGACTGTATATATATATAATATATTATACATTATAACCCCCGGTGATGTGCTGACTGTACATATATAATATATTACACATTATTACCCCCGGTGATGTGCTGACTGTCCATATATAATATATTACACAATATAACCCCTGGTGATGTGCTGACTGTATATATATAATATATTACACATTATAACCCCCAGTGATGTGCAGACTGTACATATATAATATATTACACATTATAACCCCCGGTGATTCGCTGCCCGTCCATATATATAATACATTACACATTATAACCCCCGGTGATGTACTGACTGTATATATATATAATATATTACACATTATAACCCCCGGTGATGTGCTGACTGTACATATATAATATATTACACATTATAACCCCCGGTGATGTGCTGACTGTCTATATATAATATATTACACATTATAACCCCCGGTGATGTGCTGACTGTACATACATAATATATTACACATTATAACCCCCGGTGATGTGCTGACTGTACATATATAATATATTACACATTATAACCCCCGGTGATGTGCTGACTGTACATATATAATATATTACACATTATAACCCCCGGTGATGTGCTGACTGTCCATATATAATATATTACACATTATAACCCCCGGTGATGTGCTGACTGTCCATATATAATATATTACACATTATAACCCCCCGGTGATTCGCTGCCCGTCCATATATATAATACATTACACATTATAACCCACGGTGATGTACTGACTGTATATATATATATATAATATATTACACATTATAACCCCCGGTGATGTGCTGACTGTCCATATATAATATATTACACATTATAACCCCCGGTGATGTGCTGACTGTCTATATATAATATATTACACATTATAACCCCCGGTGATGTGCTGACTGTACATAGATAATATACTACACATTATAACCCCTGGTGATGTGCTGACTGTACATAGATAATATATTACACATTATAACCCCCGGTGATGTGCTGACTGTACATAGATAATATATTACACATTATAACCCCCGGTGATGTGCTGACTGTCCATATATAATATATTACACATTATAACCCCCGGTGATGTGCTGACTGTACATACATAATATATTACACATTATAACCCCCGGTGATGTGCTGACTGTCCATATATAATATATTACACATTATAACCCCCGGTGATGTGCTGACTGTCCATATATAATATATTACACATTATAACCCCCGGTGATGTGCTGACTGTACATATATAATATATTACACATTATAAACCCCCGGTGATGTGCTGACTGTCCATATATAATATATTACACATTATAAACCCCCGGTGATGTGCTGACTGTCCATATATAATACATTACACATTATAACCCCCCGGTGATTCGCTGCCCGTCCATATATAATATATTACACATTATAACCCCCGGTGATGTGCTGACTGTACATATATAATACATTACACATTATAACCCCCCGGTGATTCGCTGCCCGTCCATATATAATATATTACACATTATAACCCCTGGTGATGCGCTGACTGTCTATATATAATATATTACACATTATAACCCCCGGTGATGTGCTGACTGTACATAGATAATATACTACACATTATAACCCCTGGTGATGTGCTGACTGTACATAGATAATATATTACACATTATAACCCCCGGTGATGTGCTGACTGTACATAGATAATATATTACACATTATAACCCCCGGTGATGTGCTGACTGTCCATATATAATATATTACACATTATAACCCCCGGTGATGTGCTGACTGTACATACATAATATATTACACATTATAACCCCCGGTGATGTGCTGACTGTCCATATATAATATATTACACATTATAACCCCCGGTGATGTGCTGACTGTCCATATATAATATATTACACATTATAACCCCCGGTGATGTGCTGACTGTCCATATATAATACATTACACATTATAACCCCCCGGTGATTCGCTGCCCGTCCATATATAATATATTACACATTATAACCCCCGGTGATGTGCTGACTGTACATATATAATACATTACACATTATAACCCCCCGGTGATTCGCTGCCCGTCCATATATAATATATTACACATTATAACCCCCGGTGATGTGCTGACTGTCTATATATAATATATTACACATTATAACCCCCCGGTGATGTGCTGACTATACATATATAATATATTACACATTATAACCCCCGGTGATGTGCTGACTGTCTATATATAATATATTACACATTATAACCCCCGGTGATGTGCTGACTGTATTTATATAATATATTACACATTATAACCCCCGGTGATGTGCTGACTGTACATATATAATATATTACACATTATTACCCCCGGTGATTCGCTGCCCGTCCATATATATAATACATTACACATTATTACCCCCGGTGATTCCCTGACTGTCCATATATATAATACATTACACATTATTACCCCCGGTGTTTCGCTGCCCGTCCATATTACCACTCGGTAAATCCTCATCTGTTCTGCTTATTGTCGTCATTTTTCTGTGTTGTTCACATTACAGGCGGATTATATGAGATTTATGTAATCCTTCCCTGGAGACGCTGTAATCTTATTTGTGGATTTTTGTGGTGGGCAGGATGGTTTGTATGATGGCGGCGCCAATTTTTTCCCTACTTAACGCAGTTAAATCTATGGATGGGTCACCTGGGTGTAAGAGGGAACATGGATCTCATATTATTGTATATAGTTACATTGTGACCCCAGACTATTCCTGCACTGATACATTACTATGAGGCTTTATAGGCTGTATACTCAGTGATGTCACCGCTGATCTCTAGTGATGGATAGGTTGTATTCTCAGTGATGTCACTGCTGATCTCTAGTGATGGATAGACTGTATTCTCAGTGATGTCACCGCTGATCTCTAGTGATGGATAGGCTGTATTCTCAGTGATGTCACCGCTGATCTCTAGTGATGGATAGACTGTATTCTCAGTGATGTCACCGCTGATCTCTAGTGATGGATATGCTGTATTCTCAGTGATGTCACCGCTGATCTCTAGTGATGGATAGGCTGTATTCACAGTGATGTCACTGCTGATCTCTAGTGATGGATAGGCTGTATTCTCAGTGATGTCACCGCTGATCTCTAGTGATGGATAGGCTGCATACTCAGTGATGTCACCGCTGATCTCTTGTGATGGATAGGTTGTATTCTCAGTGATGTCACCGCTGATCTCTAGTGATGGATAGGCTGTATTCTCAGTGATGTCACCGCTGATCTCTAGTGATGGATAGGCTGGATGCTCAGTGATATCACTGCTGATCTCTAGTGATGGATAGGCTGTATTCTCAGTGATGTCACCGCTGATCTCTAGTGATGGATAGGCTATATTCTTAGTGATGTCACCGCTGATCTCTAGTGATGGATAGGCTGTATTCTCAGTGATGTCACTGCTGATCTCTAGTGATGGATAGGCTGTATTCTCAGTGATGTCACCGCTGATCTCTAGTGATGGATAGGCTGTATTCTCAGTGATGTCACCGCTGATCTCTAGTGAATGGACAGGCTGTATTCTCAGTGATGTCACCGCTGATCTCTAGTGATGGATAGGCTGTATTCTCAGTGATGTCACCGCTGATCTCTAGTGAATGGATAGGCTGTATTCTCAGTGATGTCACCGCTGATCTTTAGTGAATGGATAGGCTGTATTTTTAGTGATGTCACCGCTGATCTCTAGTGATGGATAGGCTGTATTCTCAGTGATGTCACCGCTGATCTCTAGTGAATGAATAGGCTGTATTCTCAGTGATGTCACCGCTGATCTCTAGTGATGGATAGGCTGTATTCTTAGTGATGTCACCGCTGATCTCTAGTGAATGGATAGGCTGTATTTTCAGTGATGTCACCGCTGATCTTTAGTGAATGGATAGGCTGTATTTTTAGTGATGTCACCGCTGATCTCTAGTGAATGAATAGGCTGTATTCTCAGTGATGTCACCGCTGATCTCTAGTGATGGATAGGCTGTATTCTCAGTGATGTCACCGCTGATCTCTAGTGAATGGATAGGCTGAATTCTCAGTGATGTCACTGCTGATCTCTAGTGAATGGATAGGCTGTATTTTCAGTGATGTCACTGCTGATCTCTAGTGAATGGATAGGCTGTATTCTCAGTGATGTCTCCGCTGATCTCTAGTGAATGGATAGACTGTATTCTCAGTGATGTCACCGCTGATCTCTAGTGAATGGATAGGCTGTATTCTCAGTGATGTCACCGCTGATCTCTAGTGAATGGATAGGCTGTATTCTCAGTGATGTCACCGCTGATCTCTAATGAATGGATAGGCTGTATTCTCATTGATGTCACTGCTGATCTCTAGTGAATGAATGTCACCGCTGATCTCACCGCTGATCTCTAGTGAATGGATAGGCTGTATTCTCAGTGATGTCACCGCTGATCTCTAGTGATGGATAGGCTGTATTCTTAGTGATGTCACCACTGATCTCTAGTGAATGGATAGGCTGTATTCTCAGTGATGTCACCGCTGATCTCTAGTGATGGATAGGCTGTATTCTCAGTGATGTCACCGCTGATCTCTTGTGAATGGATAGGCTGTATTAGAGATATCACCGCTGATCTCTAGTCAATGGATACGCTGTATTAGAGATATCATCGCTGATCTCTAGTGAATGGATAGGCTGTATTCTCAGTGATGTCACCGCTGATCTCTAATGAATGGATAGGCTATATGCTCAGTGATGTCACTGCTGATGTCTAGTGAATGGATAGGCTGTATTCTCATTGATGTCACTGCTGATCTCTAGTGAATGGATAGGCTGTATTCTCAGTGATGTCACCGCTGATCTCTAGTGAATGGATAGGCTGTATTCTCAGTGATAATTAACACCAAAACCCCAGTCACCGGAGTGACGGGGTATAAACCCCTCTTAACTTATATTCCCCCTCCTATAAAAATTATATCACTTTTATTGTTTTTTCATGAAAAGGTCCGAAGTGTATTAAAATACCATCACCGGTCCCAAAAATCAAATCTCACTCTCCTACAGGAGTAGTATTGTTTATGTTACGCCGAGCGCTCCGGGTCCCCGCTCCTCCCCGGAGCGCTCACGGCGTCTCTCTCCCTGCAGCGCCCCGGTCAGTCCCGCTGACCAGGAGCGCTGCACTGTCATGGCCGTTGGGGATGCGATTCGCACAGCGGGACGCGCCCGCTCGCGAATCGCATCCCAGGTCACTTACCCGTCCCGGTCCCCTGCTGTCATGTGCTGGCGCGCGCGGCTCCGCTCTCTAGGGCGCGCGCGCGCCAGCTCTCTGAGACTTAAAGGGCCAGTGCACCAATGATTGGTGCCTGGCCCAATTAGCTTAATTGGCTTCCACCTGCTCCCTGGCTATATCTGATCACTGCCCCTGCACTCCCCTGCCGGATCTTGTTGCCCTTGTGCCTATTGAAAGCGTTCCCTTGTGTGTTCCTAGCCTGTGTTCCTGACCTCCTGCCGTTGCCCCTGACTACGATCCTTGCTGCCTGCCCTGACCTTCTGCTACGTCCGACCTTGCTTTTGCCTTATCCCTTGTACCATGCCTATCTCAGCAGTCAGAGAGGTTGAGCCGTTGCCGGTGGATACGACCTGGTTGCTACCGCCGCTGCAAGACCATCCCGCTTTGCGGCGGGCTCTGGTGAAAACCAGTAGCTACTTAGAACCGGTCCACCGACACGGTCCTCGCCAAACCCTCTCTGACACAGAGGATCCACCTCCAGCCTGCCGATCCGTGACAGTAGATCCGGCCATGGATTCCGCTGAGGTGCCGCTGTCAAGTCTTGCCGACATTTCCACGGTGATCGCCCAGCAAGCCCTAAAGATCACCCAAAGAAATCACCAGCTGGCATACTTGACCACCGTGACACAGCAACTTCAGTCACAGATACAGCAGCTTCAGTCACAATTTCAGTCACAGCTACAGCTGCAACAACCATCTCCTCCGCCGGCTCCTGCAACTCCTCCGCAGCAACCGGCCGCTCCTAACCTCTGCTTGTCCCTGCCGGACCAATTTGATGGGGACTCTAGACTCTGCCGTGGTCTCCGGCCTGGGAAGGCCCTGCCATGTGCCACACCGCCCGGAGCACCTCTCTTACAGTATCCATTGCAATCCACCCCTGTGCCTCCCGCCGAGGAGGCTATGCAAGTGGATCGGTCCCGCCTGACCCCTGAGGAGAGGACTCGCCGCAGGAAGAAAGAAGATTTATTTCTACACTGCACTGTGCGTTACCGCACAGAACCCCTGCTCTTCAGCATGGAACTTTTTGTTTTGCCCAAATGCTCCTCTGAAGTCCTCCTCGGTCTGCCATGGCTCCAACCCCCATCTTCTGCCCTTGTCTGGACCACCGGGGAGATCGGGAGCTGGGGTGCTTCTTGCCACAAGAAGTGCCTCATGTCTGCTCCCAGTCCCGTCAGTCAAGCCTCTGTGTCTCCCCCTTTACCTGGCCTCCCCAAGGCCTGTCTGGACTTTGCTGTGTCTCCTCCTCATGGCTCCCGTCCTGTTGACACCCTGCCCCGTGCCGGGCTTGACCCTCTTCCCTCCCTCCCCACCCCCACGCCTTCTTGTGTGCCCGCTGTTGATGTGGTTTCCCGGGGCTTCGCCACCAACTGGAAAAAGACTCTGAAATTCCTCATGCTGGCCTCATCCCGGGTGAAGAAGCTTGCCGGAAAAAAGAGAAGAGCTCCTCCTGTTTTTGTGTGGCTCTCCGCCAAGTATTTCGGCTTCCGTGTCCCCAGTTTTAATCTCGGACCACGTTATCTTGGACCCTTTGTACTTGAGTGCTCAGAGGAGAGATCTTGGGAACCTGAGGACTACGTCCTGGACAAAACTCTTATCCTCAGGTTCTCGGGCTCCAAGAAGAGGGGGAGACCCAAGGGGGGGGGTACTGTTACGCCGAGCGCTCCGGGTCCCCGCTCCTCCCTGGAGCGCTCACGGCGTCTCTCTCCCTGCAGCGCCCCGGTCAGTCCCGCTGACCGGGAGCGCTGCACTGTCATGGCCGTTGGGGATGCGATTCGCACAGCGGGACGCGCCCGCTCGCGAATCGCATCCCAGGTCACTTACCCGTCCCGGTCCCCTGCTGTCATGTGCTGGCGCGCGCGGCTCCGCTCTCTAGGGCGCGCGTGCGCCAGCTCTCTGAGACTTAAAGGGCCAGTGCACCAATGATTGGTGCCTAGCCCAATTAGCTTAATTGGCTTCCACCTGCTCCCTTGCTATATCTGATCACTGCCCCTGCACTCCCCTGCCGGATCTTGTTGCCCTTGTGCCTAGTGAAAGCGTTCCCTTGTGTGTTCCTAGCCTGTGTTCCTGACCTCCTGCCATTGCCCCTGACTACGATCCTTGCTGCCTGCCCTGACCTTCTGCTACGTCCGACCTTGCTTTTGCCTTATCCCTTGTACCATGCCTATCTCAGCAGTCAGAGAGGTTGAGCCGTTGCCGGTGGATACGACCTGGTTGCTACCGCCGCTGCAAGACCATCCCGCTTTGCGGCGGGCTCTGGTGAAAACCAGTAGCTACTTAGAACCGGTCCACCGACACGGTCCTCGCCAAACCCTCTCTGACACAGAGGATCCACCTCCAGCCTGCCGATCCGTGACAGTAGATCCGGCCATGGATTTCGCTGAGGTGCCGCTGTCAAGTCTTGCCGACATTTCCACGGTGATCGCCCAGCAAGCCCTAAAGATCACCCAACGAAATCACCAGCTGGCATACTTGACCACCGTGACACAGCAACTTCAGTCACAGATACAGCAGCTTCAGTCACAATTTCAGTCACAGCTACAGCTGCAACAACCATCTCCTCCGCCGGCTCCTGCAACTCCTCCGCAGCAACCGGCCGCTCCTAACCTCTGCTTGTCCCTGCCGGACCAATTTGATGGGGACTCTAGACTCTGCCGTGGTCTCCTGCCTGGGAAGGCCCTGCCATGTGCCACACCGCCCGGAGCACCTCTCTTACAGTATCCATTGCAATCCACCCCTGTGCCTCCCGCCGAGGAGGCTATGCAAGTGGATCGGTCCCGCCTGACCCCTGAGGAGAGGACTCGCCGCAGGAAGAAAGAAGATTTATTTCTACACTGCACTGTGCGTTACCGCACAGAACCCCTGCTCTTCAGCATGGAACTTTTTGTTTTGCCCAAATGCTCCTCTGAAGTCCTCCTTGGTCTGCCATGGCTCCAACCCCCATCTTCTGCCCTTGTCTGGACCACCGGGGAGATCGGGAGCTGGGGTGCTTCTTGCCACAGGAAGTGCCTCATGTCTGCTCCCAGTCCCGTCAGTCAAGCCTCTGTGTCTCCCCCTTTACCTGGCCTCCCCAAGGCCTGTCTGGACTTTGCTGTGTCTCCTCCTCATGGCTCTCGTCCTGTTGACACCCTGCCCCGTGCCGGGCTTGACCCTCTTCCCTCCCTCCCCACCCCCACGCCTTCTTGTGTGCCCGCTGTTGATGTGGTTTCCCGGGGCTTCGCCACCAACTGGAAAAAGACTCTGAAATTCCTCATGCTGGCCTCATCCCGGGTGAAGAAGCTTGCCGGAAAAAAGAGAAGAGCTCCTCCTGTTTTTGTGTGGCTCTCCGCCAAGTATTTCGGCTTCCGTGTCCCCAGTTTTAATCTCGGACCACGTTATCTTGGACCCTTTGTACTTGAGTGCTCAGAGGAGAGATCTTGGGAACCTGAGGACTACGTCCTGGACAAAACTCTTATCCTCAGGTTCTCGGGCTCCAAGAAGAGGGGGAGACCCAAGGGGGGGGGGGGTACTGTTACGCCGAGCGCTCCGGGTCCCCGCTCCTCCCCGGAGCGCTCACGGCGTCTCTCTCCCTGCAGCGCCCCGGTCAGTCCCGCTGACCGGGAGCGCTGCACTGTCATGGCCGTTGGGGATGCGATTCGCACAGCGGGACGCGCCCGCTCGCGAATCGCATCCCAGGTCACTTACCCGACCCGGTCCCCTGCTGTCATGTGCTGGCGCGCGCGGCTCCGCTCTCTAGGGCGCGCGTGCGCCAGCTCTCTGAGACTTAAAGGGCCAGTGCACCAATGATTGGTGCCTGGCCCAATTAGCTTAATTGGTTTCCACCTGCTCCCTGGCTATATCTGATCACTGCCCCTGCACTCCCCTGCCGGATCTTGTTGCCCTTGTGCCTAGTGAAAGCGTTCCCTTGTGTGTTCCTAGCCTGTGTTCCTGACCTCCTGCCGTTGCCCCTGACTACGATCCTTGCTGCCTGCCCTGACCTTCTGCTACGTCCGACCTTGCTTTTGCCTTATCCCTTGTACCATGCCTATCTCAGCAGTCAGAGAGGTTGAGCCGTTGCCGGTGGATACGACCTGTTTGCTACCGCCGCTGCAAGACCATCCCGCTTTGCGGCGGGTTCTGGTGAAAACCAGTAGCTACTTAGAACCGGTCCACCGACACGGTCCTCGCCAAACCCTCTCTGACACAGAGGATCCACCTCCAGCCTGCCGATCCGTGACAGTTTATATATACACGTCTGCAGTACGTGTTGAATGGGACCATATGCTGTTTTAAAACCCCAAAGTTATGTCTCCCCTACATGTTTCGTGGCACCAACCACGTCCTCAGGGGCTATGAGACATACTGACACGTGCAAACCAAAGTGGCTCCTTTTATAACATCCTCTGGAGCCTCCCACTGTTAATTGGCCAATCACATTCCATATAGATTGTATGTCCAGCAGAATAGCCAATAATAACTGACCTTATTCCTGTGACATCACGTAAATACGTAATTTCCGGCATCCAAAGATGACCTATGTCGGACGCAGAGAGAACACATACTTCTTGTTATGATCATGTGATGTTCCGTAACCTCGCGCATGTGCCCGTACTTACAATGCAACCAAAATCCTGTACGCACGTCGCGAGAGTTGCCGGAACTAGCCGCGCATGCGTGCCAACTTAGAAGAATGAAACTGAAAGCAGTTGCGGTGCGCATGTCAGGACACTTAGAGCCGAGTGACCATATTAGTGTGTATCCTTGCATTTGATCAGGGATTTTTAGGGCAGTCAATTGACGTTACAGGTGAGTATCTTAATAGTTAAAAACTATATATAAGACAATCATAAGTATTGATCTTACAGTACATTTAAAGAGACAAATGGATGGTGAATCCAACAATCTCTGTGGCAATCAAAAAGTCCTCCAGGTAAATGCCAGAGTTATTATGAATATATATAAATTAATAATGGATGTTCATCTTTTATATGATACACTTTAGGATATACCCAAATATGACTGATTGTCTAGTTTTCATTTATCCCTAGATTGTTTTTAATAATGAGTGTTAGAGAAATATGCAGACTGAATGTTTCAAAACCTTCTCAGCCTCCACATAAAAAGGACACACTCCAATATATGCCACTAAAACAGATGCACAATTCCATTTGTGTTATATTCCATGTCCAATATATTAGTAATGCACGGGAAAAAAATAAAATGGACCTTTATTTAACAATCAAAAATTTATAGTCACAAAAAATTATTTGAAAATGAAAAAAGAAAATTTGGATCTAGACAATACCGAAGATCGGCTCAATGTAATTATATATGAAAGATCCAAAGGAGAACCCCTCATTCAAACCATCTGGACTCCTTGTACCCAATCTGTATATCCATCTGGACTCTTCTTGTAGTAGAAGTTTGTCCAGATTACCTTTGCGTTGGCCCAATCTTTTTTGGCAAACTCCCCAAAACTTTATATCAAACATATTTGTACTATGAACTGTCCTCATATGTCTTGCGAGTGGTGTATCACTGTTGGTGCGGATAGTACTCAGATGTTTCAATATTCTCCTTTTAAAATCCTGTGTTGTTTTACCAGCATATAGTTTTTCGCAACTACATTTCGCTATATAGACAATGTTCCTCATGGAACAGTTGATAAATTGTCGGATTTCATAGTTACAACCATCCAAAAGTTAGTAAAGTCTTAAATTTTCGGAAGGCATTGACAAAATTGGCAATGTCCACATGGAAAAGAGCCGACTAGTTTACTCGCTGAGTTGACTTGACTATCATTGCCTGATGAAAGATGACTCCGAACCAAAATGTCTTTGCAATTTGTCCCCTTCTAAATGTGATCTGTGGTTAAGATCCTACTGCTTGTTTCAAATCCGGATCAGCATATAAGATGGGCCAAAATCTACGTAGGATGTTATACATCCTAGTACTATACCCATCATAGGTGCCAATGCACCTAATGATGGATAAGGGTTCCACTTCCCTCTTTGAAGATAGCATTGAATCTCTGTCACTTCTCTCTGCCCTTTGTTGAGCTTTCCTTATGTAGGTTTGGGGATAACCTCTATTCCTGAATATCTTACATAATTCATTTGATTCTTCCCTAAAAGTTTCTCGGGTCGAACAGTTGTGCTTGGCCCTCAGAAATTGACCTATGGGAATGCTTTTCCTTAAGGTCACAGGGTGCCAGCTCTGCCAATGCAGTAAACTATTTGTAGTGGTTGGTTTTCTATAAACCTTTGTTTGGATCTTGCTCTCTTCATCAATGGATATAGTTAAATCTAGGAAATTAATTTGTCCCCCCCCCCCCCCCCCCCCCCCCCGATTCGAAAGTGAAGTGCATCCCTATCGTGTTGTGATTGAGTGACTCAATAAATGAAGTGAATAGTGTGCTAGTCCCATCCCACAAAACCAAATTATCATCAATAAACCTCCCCCAAAAAATAATGTGTTTAGTGTACAACTCAAGAGATTCAGAAAAAATAAATTCACTCTCCCACCACCCAAGAAAAAGATTAGCATAATTTGGTGCACAAGAGGACCCCATCGCGGTGCCTTGTGTCTGAAAATAAAATGTGTCATTGAATAGAAAATAATTGTTGGTTAACACAAAAGTGAGTGAATCAATTACAAACTCAGTGTGTGCCCTAAAGTGAATGTTACGGGTGCTAAGAAATTTATGTGCCACATTGATACCCAATTCGTGCCTAATATTCGTGTATAGAATCTTAACGTCTATGCTAAATAAGGTGGTGAAATCATTAACAGTTAAGTCTTATAATTTTGTTCCTGTGTCTTTAGTGTCTTTATAAAAAGACGGTAGGGAGGTAACATGTGATGTCAAAAACTGATCTACATAAATGCTGGCACCCTGTGTAAGGTTGTCATTCCCAGAGACTATAGGACGACCCCTAAGGGGTCGTGTATCCTTATGGGTTTTCGGTAAAGTGTAGAAAGTTGCAATCGTTGCACTCGGGTTGAATATAAAGTCAAATTCATCCCTCAAAATAAGGTTATTTTCTTTGGCTCTTGTCAGAAGAGACTTTAGTTCATTCAAAAAGGGGACTATTGGATCTGATCTCAAGACACGGTATTTCTCAGTATCCTCCAAAAGATTCATAGTCATACGTATATACTCACTTTTGTCTAGAATAACAACGTTGCCTCCTTTATCGGAGCTTTTTATTATGATGTCATTGTATGACTTTAAATCTTCTAGTGCTAGGCATTTCCCTCTCGTGAGATTAGAGTGTATTAAATTATGTGCCGGTTTGATCTTTTCTATCTCCTTAGTCACTAGATTTACAAAAGTGTCTATATTCCCATACTGGGAAATAGATGGAGTCACTCGTGACTTGGGTTTCAAGTTCGTTAGGGGGCCTACACAGCCTTTGAGGCCCTCTTTGTTCTCTACAAGGAGATCCTCTAAGGCCTCAATGGCTGTATTCTCAGTGATGTCACCGCTGATCTCTAGTGATGGATAGGCTGTATTCTCAGTGATGTCACCGCTGATCTCTAGTGATGGATAGGCTGTATTCTCAGTGATGTCACCGCTGATCTCTAGTGATGGATAGGCTGTATTCTCAGTGATGTCACCGCTGATCTCTAGTGAATGGATAGGCTGTATTAGAGATGTCACCACTGATCTCTAGTGAATGGATAGGCTGTATTAGAGATGTCACCACTCCATGGTACATGGTTAGGCTACATCCTCTACTATATCACCACTCACTAGTGATTCTATAGGTTGATGACCCTCATCCATTGTGTAGAGTTATACATTTATTTGTACACTCTTTGGGCTTAGTATTATATGACATTGATCTCATCATACACTGTATCTCCATATACACTATATCCCCATCTACATTATATCCCCATATACATTATATCCCCATATACATTATATCTCCATATACATTATATCTCCATATACACTATATCCCCATATACATTATATCCCCATATACATTATATCCCCATATACATTATTTCCCCATATACATTATATCCCCATATACATTATATCTCCATATACATTATATCTCCTTATACATTATATACATTATACTCCCATATACATTATGACTCTATATACATTATATACATTATATTTCCATATACATTATATCCCCATATACATTATATCCCCATATACATTATATCTCCATATACATTATATCCCCATATACATTATATCCCCATATACATTGTATCCCCATATACATTATATCCCCATGTACATTATATCCCCATATACATTATATCTATACATTATATCTCCATATACATTATATCTCCATATACATTATATCCTCATATACATTATATCCCCATATATATTGTATCCCCATATACATTATATCTCCATATACATTATATCTCCCTATACAATGTATCTCCATATACATTATATATTATATCTCCATATACATTATATACATTATATTCCCATATACATTATATCTCCATATACATTATATCCCCATATACATTATACCTCCATATACATTATATCTCCATATACATTATATCCCCATATACAATGTATCTCTATATACATTATATCCCCCTATACAATGTATCTCTATATTGCGGGGCGTTGACCACTCACAACCTCTCTTTGTTCTTTTCCAGATGACGTAGAAGGAACTAAACCTAGTGAAAGTGCCCAACAAGAAGAGGCGGCCAGTGAAGAGCCCAAGGCGGACCAAGAAAATGCCTGAACCCATGGGACCCCCTGTTACTCTCCTCTCGGACTCCATTGTTCTACCCTTCCGGCTCCTCCTTCCGCTCCTCCTCCTCCTCACGTGGGTTCCTCCACCTCACTCCTCCCTTCTTCTCTCTCTGTGTGGCAGAACATGTAAAAGCAGGAAAGTTTCAGTCAAACAGTGTGGCTTAAACATTTTAAGTGTTTCTTGGTGTTGTTATGGCAAGTTTTCCAGTACGGTCCAATCCGGTTCATTTTGGCCGTTCCTTTCGCACTGTATCCGGTTTATTTCCAGCTCCCCCGCTCTCCTATCTTTCTCTCTGTTACACCGTGTGCAATGTTCCGTTACTCTATGGGTTACAAATCAATCCGGCCAATTTCAAAAAAAGGTGTCTCTAAGTTTGTCTTTCAAATTTTTTTATTTAATTTTTTTTTTTTAAAGTAAATTTATTATTATTATTTTTTTATCTCTTGTTCCTCTTCAATGTGATGGAATGAACTTATCAGAAAAAAAAAATAATCAGCCCTCCTTAAGGTTTGTTTTCCAAAAATAAAGCGATGTGCCAACTAGCGTATATATATATCCGGCAGTCACCCTGTGTGTTTTTCTTGTCCGGCTCACTGTCTTTGACTTTGACTCCTCGGGAGATCGGAGATGTCTGCCGATGTTTTCTATCGTAACTTCAGATGTTAGTCCTATGTGTTGTGAATGAGGAACACAGTCCGTCGCCAGGCGTTGAGAATGTATGGTCTGATTTTGGCAAACACAGAGGTAATAAATAGTTTGATCTCAAGTTCTTGGCCGTGTCTTGTGCAATGTGTTCTGATGCATTTCGTGTCCAACTGGTGCCAAGCTGGAGAGTCAATGGGAGCGCCACCATCAAACCACCATTAGGGAGTACTCACGTAGCCTGGCTTTGGTTCAATGGCTACCATATTGTTTAACCTGTTGTAGTCTATGGACAACCATGATAAGGGCAAACTAAATATTGTCGACTTGACTTGCTCTTCTCTAGTTGTCACAGTCAGAAGGTCCAGCACACAGGAAGCTTACAAGTGTTGAGGATAACCAATATTGTTGTGATAAGTGCCACTTGTGATAAGGGTTTCCCTATGTAGTGATTACTGCCAGGGATGAACAGAGCAGGTAGATGTGGCCCAGAGGATATTCGCATTTTCATTCTTTTGCGCTATGGGGCCCGTCAGCTACACTACTATTGTCCTCAAAGCTTGACTGTCACAACTTGACTTGAAACGTGGGCGGCAGGTTCCATGTGAGAGTGAACAACCACTCTGGAAGAAGAAATCTAGAGGAAAGGCCGAAGGCTCCCATTAGAGGTATAGGAACAGGAGACGTCCCCTCACTGCTGCCCAAGGCCAGACTACAAACTAACTTGGGACTCCTTCCTTTCTGGTCAGGGTGGAGGAAGGGCTAACTTGCCCTGATTGGCTGTGTATGCTGCTGGAGCCTCTCACTTATCCTTGACAGAGCAACAGTTAAAGGGGCACTCCACCCCTAGACATCTTATCCTTTGGATAGGGGATAAGATGTCTGATCATGGGGGTCCCGACACAGGGGATCCCCGTGTTCTCAGCTGCCACACCCCAGAGATCCAGTGCATGGAGCGAACTTTGTTCAGCGGAGGCTCGTGATGTCGTGATGAGGCTCCTCAATGCAAGTCTATGGGAGGGGGCGTGACGCTCTAAAGGAACGCAGAGTGCAGCAGAGAGATCACCGGGATCCCTAGCGAACAGACATCATATCCCCTATCGTTTGGTTAGGGGGTAAAATGTCTAGGGGTGGAGTACCCCTTTAACTCTTACGAGCTGTTAAAGGGGTACTCCACCCCTTGACATCTTATCCCCTATCCAAAGGATAGGGGATAAGATGCCAGATCGCCAGGGTCCCACTGCTGGGGACCCCAGGATCTCCGCTGCGGCACCCCGCTATCATTACTGCACAGAGAACGCTCGCTCTGTGCGTAATGACCGGCGATACAGGGGCCAGATCATCGTGATGTCATGGTTCCGCCCCCTTGTGATGTCACGGCCCACCCCCTTGCAAGTGATGGCCACCACGCCCCCTCCCATAGACTTGTATTGAGGGGGCGGGCCGTGACATCACAGGGGGTGAAGCCGTGATGTAACGATGCTCGCCTGTATTGCCTGTCAATACGCACGGAGCGAGTTAGCTCTGTACAGTAATGATAGCGGTGTGCCGCAGCGGAGATCCTGGGGTCCTTAGCAGCGGGACCCCGGTGATCTGACATCTTATCCCCTATCCTTTGGATAGGGGATAATATACTAGGGGTGGAGTACCCCTTTAAAGGGGTACTCCAGTGCAAAACTATTTATTTTAAATCAACTGATGCCAGGAAGTTAAACAGATTTGTAAATTACTTCTATTAAAACATCTTAATCCTTCCAGGACTTATCAGCTGCTGTATACTACAGAGAAATTTTGTTTCTTTTTCAATTTCTTTCCAGTCTGACCACAGTGCTCTCTGCTGACACCTCTGTCCATGTCAGTAACTATCCAAAGCGGGATAGGTTTGCTATCGGGATTTTCTCCTACTCTGGACAGTTCCTAAAGTGGACAGAGGTGTCAGCAGAGAGCACTGTGCACGGACACAGAAAAGAAATTCAAAAAGAAAAGAACCTTCTCTGTAGTAAACAGCAGCTGATAAGTACTGGAAGGATTAAGATTTTTTAATAGAAGCAATTTACAAATCTGTATAACTTTCTGGCGCCAGTTGATTTAAAATAAATTGTTTTCCACCGGAGTTCCTCCTTTAAAGGCACAGTGACATCAAATAGCCCGCGGGAAGGGGGCGTGTCGACCTCCGCATGAGGCGGTGGCCGACACGCCCCCTCAATACAACTCTATGGCAGAGCCGAAGCGCTGCCTTCGGCAATCTCCGGCTCTGCCATAGAGATGTATTGAGGAGGCATGTCGGCCGCCGCTTCGTGCGGGGGTCGACACCCGCTATCTGTCCGGAGAGCCTGGCCCCCGTACGGAGAGATCGCAGGGGGCACCAGCGGTCGGACCCCCCGCAATCTCAAACTTATCCCCTATCCTTAGGATAGGGGATACGTTTTTCACCACTGGACTACCCCTTTAACTTCACACAAGGAAGCTCAGATTTGGGTGGCAGAGACAGACACCTTGGGGGGAACAACCACCCGACAGAGCAGGTAGTAAAGGTGTTCTGCTCCCGGACACCACACTGTGATGTCTAGTGCAGGGCCTGAGGTGGGGATGTCCATGACTTTCCCTCACTGGTTATTTTTCTTAAAGGGGTTCTCTTAAGTTAATATAACTTATCACCTATCCACAGGTTCTTGTGATTGGTGGGGTTCCGATTGGTCACGAGAACATGAGTCCTGCCTCCTTGAGTGAATGGAGCTCTGGTCACCACCTTTTTTATCTATGGTACTGCCAATGATATCGGCCCGGCTATCAGTCCCACTGTACTCAGGTATGTTTGACAGTCCCATAAAGAGTTAATTGAGACACCACATACATATGTTCGACTGCAGCACTATACACTCTGGAGTCACAGGAGCTCTGTTCTTCTGATCTGTGGTGGTCCCAGCCATTGAGCCCCCAACGTTCAGAAACCTATCAATTCTGTTATAATCTTGGAATGACAAGGTTGCATTAGACACTATGCATTTTGCCTGCAGAGTGCCTTTAAAGGGGTACTCCGGCCCTGAGACATCTTATCCCCTATGCAAAGGATAGGGGATAAGATGTCTCACTGCGGGGGTCCCGCCGCTGGGGACCCCCACAATCTTGAATTCGCCATTCACCTGTTTGAGCTGCACGCCGCGGTGCCAGCTCACAAACAGCCCAGTGGCGACCAGGGGACCGGAGTATCGTGACGTCATGACTCCGCCCCCGTGTGACGTCACCCCCCGCTATGCAAGTCTATGGGAGGGGGCGTGACGGCCGTCACGCCCCCTCCCATAGACTTGCATAGCGGGGGTGATGTCACACAGGGGCGGAGTCATGACATCAGAATACTTTGGCCCCGTGGTCATGCAGCTCAAACAGGTGGGTGGCGAATACAAGATTGCGGGGGTCCCCAGCGGCGGGACCCCCGCGGTGAGACATCTTATCCCCTATCCTTCGATAGGGGATAAGATGTCGCAGGGCCGGAGTACCCCTTTAACCCCTTAGGGACAGAGGGTTTTCCATTTTTGCACTTTCATTTTTTTTCCTCATCACCTTTTAAAAATCATCACCCTTTCAATTTTGCACCTAAAAATCCATATGATGGCTTATTTTTTTGCGCCACCAATTCTAATTTGCAGTGACATCAGTCATTTTACCCAAAAATCTACTGCTAAGCGGAAAAGAAAAAAATCATTGTGAGACAAAATTTAAGAAAAAAAAAGCATTTTGTAAATTTTGGAGGCTTCCGTTTCTACGCAGTAAATTTTTGGGTAAAAATGACACCTTCTCTTTATTCTGTAGGTCCATACGGTTAAAATGATCCCCTACTTATATAGGTTTGATATTGTCGTACTTCTGGAAAAAATTATAACTACATGAAGGAAAATTTTCATGTTTAAAATTGGCCTCTTCTGACTTCTATATCTTTTTTATTTTTCCGCGTATGCAGCGGTATGAGGGCTCATTTTTTTGCGCTGTGATCTGAAGTTTTTACCGGTACCATATTTGTTTTTGATCGCTTTTTATTCATTTTTTTATGGTATAAAAAGTATCAAAAATACGATATTTTGGACTTTGGAATTTTTTTGCGCGTACGCCATTGACCGTGCAGTTTAATTAATAATATATTTTTATAGTTCGGACATTTACGCACACGGTGATACCACATATGTTTATTTTTATTCACAGTGGTCTTTTTTTTTTAAACCGGTTGCTGACGAAGGACGAGCTGGCTCGTCCTGAGCAGGCAACCGGTGTATGATGCGCGCTCCTGACTCGAGGCCGCGTCATACCGCGCGGCCCCCAGCTGATTCCTATAGCTGGGGGCCGGCGTTAATAGCCGTCATGCGGCGATCGCCGCGGGCGGCTATTAACCCCTTAGATCGCCGCTGTCAAAGTTGACAGCAGCGTCTAATGGGACACTTAAACGCTCCCTGGTGGTCCAATGATGTGGAGCGCCCCCCCGCAGCGCGATCGCTGGGGGGCGATCCACTTCTGAGGTAGCCGGAGGGCTTACCTCTCCTTCCCGGTCTGCTGCTGGGCTGTGAATAATAAAGGCTGGCAGGACCAAGCTTTATCAATCGAGCGCAGAGCACACGGATCAATATGGTTCTATGGAACCATATTAATTCGTATGAGGAATTAAATGATTCCTCCTAAAAGTCCCCTAAGGGAACTAAAAGTGTAAAAAAATAAAATAAAAAATAAGTTAAAAAAAAGGTTAAAAACACACACATTAACCCCTTCCTTATTAAAAGTTTAAATCACCCCCCTTATCCCAAATTCCATATAAAAAATATGTAACCATAATAAAATAAACATATGTGGTATCAACGCGTGCGTAAATGTCCGAACTATAAAAATATCTCATTAATTAAACTGCAGGGCCAATGGCGTACGCCGCCCAAAAATTCCGAATTCCAAAATAGCGTTTTTGTGGTCACTTTTTATATCATGAAAATGTTAATAAAAAGCGATCAAAAAGTCTGATCAATAAATAAATGGTACAGCTAAAAATTTCAGATCACAGCGCAAAAAATGAGCCCTCATACCGCCGCGTAGACTTAAAAAAGTTATAGGGGTCAGAAGATGACAATTTTTAAACGTATTAATTTTCCTGCATGTAGTTATGATTTTTTCCAGAAGTACGACAAAATCAAACCTACATAAGTAGGGGATCATTTTAATCGTATGGACCTACAGAATAAAGGGAAGGTGTCATTTTTACTGAAAAATTTACTACGTAGAAACAGAATCCCCCCAACCTTACAAAATTTAGTTTTTTTCTTCAATTTTGTCGACCAATGATTTTTTTTTTTTTGCGTTTGCCATAGATTTTTGAGTAAAATGACTGATGTCATTACAAAGTAGAATTGGTGGCGCAAAAAATAAGCCATCATATGGATTTTTTTGGTGCAAAATTGAAAGGGTTATGATTTTTAAAAGGTAAGGAGGAAAAAACGAAAGTGCAAAAACGGAAAAACCCTGAGTCCTTAAGTGGTTAAATGGGGAAAGGGGGGTGATTCTAACGTTTATTAGGGAAGGGGTTAAATGATCTTTATTAACTTTTTGCAATGTTATAGCTCCCGTAGGGGGCTGTAACATTGCACACACTGATTTCCTACACTGATCCATGCTTTGTTATACAATAGCATTGATCAGTGTTCTCACCACTAGACTGCTCGTGCCTGGATCTCAGGCACGGAGCACTCATTCGGCGATCGGACGTGCAGGAGGCAGGTAATGGGACCCTCCTGCTGCGCCTTAGCTGATCAGGACATCACGATTTCACCGCGATGGTACCGATCATCCCGACTGAGCTGCCGGGAGTGTATTTTTGCAACTTTAGACACGGCGATCAGCTTTGAACACCGCGTCTAAATGGTTGCGCGGCACCCCGATAAGCCACGGGTCCCGGCCGTTGTTAGAGGCTGTGCCCGACCCACTATGACGCGGGGCTACGGTGTGGCCCGCATTATAGAAAGGGAGCGGGCTAAGGGCGTACGCCCTTCGTCCCCAACAGGTCAAAGGGGTACTCCGGTGAAAAACTATTATTATTATTTTTTTAATCAACTGGTGCCAGAACGTTGAACAGATTTGTAAATGACTTCTATTTAAAAATCTTAACCCTTCCAGTACTTATCAGCTGCTGTATGCTCAACAGGAAGTTATTTTCTTTTAAAATGTCGTTTCTGTCTGACCACAGTGCTCTCTGGTGACACCTCTGTCCATGTCAGGAACTGTCAAGAGTACAAGCAAATCCCCATAGCAAACCTCTTCTTCTCTTGACTGTTCCTGAGACAGACAGAGGTGTCAGCAGAGAGCACTGTGGTCAGACTGGAAAGAAATTTAAAAAGAAAAGAACTTCCTCTGGAGCATACAGCAGCTGATAAGTACTGGATGGGTTAAAATTTTGAGATAAACTTTCGGCATGCCTCCCAAGAGCCTTTGTATTTGCCAACAAGTTCCAGAAACCAAATATACCCAAGTGGAAGATGGACCTGAATAGGACAAAGGGCTGGATGGGGAACAGAAGTGGTTAAAGGGGACAACAAAGAAAATCTGAGGTTATGGATGGTCCATGTGGACGGAACCCCAATGTTCTACTTGTTGGTTTCCCTATAAGGAGAAGTTATAGTTGGGATGACGTAATCAACTGTGTGAGTTACCATCAGCTCCTCAACTAGACAAAGATCCATATGTCCAAATAGGGAATAATGATGTCATAGAGGAAGGGGTCACATGTCCGAGCCAAAGCCAAAAGTGAATGGGAAAAACAATGTGTATTCAGGTGGACTCAACACAACAATTACATGGTCAGACATTTATTTTAAAGGGGTACTCTGGCCCTAAGACATCTTATCCCCTATCCAAAGGATAGGGGATAAGATGTCTGACCATGGCGGTCCTGCCACTGGGGACCCCCTCAATCTTGCATTCGGCACCCACCTCTTTGAGCTGCACGCTGTGCCGCCAGCTCAAAAACTGCCGGGTGCCAACCACGGGGCTGGAGTATCGTGACATCACTACTCCGCCCCCGTGTGACCCCCCGCTATGCAAGTCTATGGGAGATGGCCGTTATGCCCCCTCCCATAGACTTGCACAGTGGGGGCGGGACGTGACGTCCCGATACTCCGGCCCTGTGGTTGGCACCTGGCAGTTTTTGAGCTGGGTGCCGAATGCAAGATTGTGGTGGTCCCCGGCGGCGGGACACTCGCATTCAGACATCTTATCCCCTATCCTTTGGATAGGGGATAAGATGTCTTAGGGCTGGAGTACCCCTTTAAAGCGCAAATACCTGGGCACTATCATGTAAACAAAGGGGGTTATCAGCCAAGACCCTTATTTGTCTGGTAGACACTCTCTTCTGTTGTGTTACCTGTAGGTGTCCCCCATGGCTCCCCCGGCAGTGAGAGGGTTGCTCGGTGCAGTGCAGGCGCTCTTCCCCCCTCTCTCTGTACAGGAGTCACTTGGCTGCCTCTGATCATTATGAAGATGCTGACGGTGGGCGATGGATCTGCTGCCCCAGTGATTATTTTATGGATTTGATGGGAATCCTGATATTGAGCAGAAAAGTAAAGAAGAAAAATCTCAGAACTGAATAGAAATGGGAATTAGAAACTGAAAAAAATCTCTAAATACGAATCACCCGAGGCTGTAAACACTACAACTCCCAGCATGTACTCGCAGCCATTGACAGTCCGAGTTATATATTGGAGACCACCGATCTAGACATGGCCGCCAGTATTGGTCTTGGAGTGACTGGTCTGCCATTACCTGAATAAGGGCTCCACCAATGTCTCCAGCCTCAGGGCCCCTCCAGGTGAGTGAGGACCTCGTGATAAGAAGCTGCCAGAAGATGTTCTACACAAATACCATCCGAAAATCAGTCAGATAACATACGAATCAGGTAAGAGACTATGACGTCACAAGTCAGTTCTAATCAGGTAAGAGACTGAGACTATGACATCACTAGTCAGTTCTAATCAGGTAAGAGACTATGATGTCACAAGTCAGTTCCAATCAGGTAAGAGACTGAGACTATCACATCGCAAGTCAGTTCTAAGCAGGTAAGAGACTATGAGATCACAAGTCAGTTCTAATCAGGTAAGAGACTGAGACTATGACATCGCAAGTCAGTTCTAGTCAGGTGAGAGATTATGACATCACAAGTCAGTTCTAGTCAGGTAAGAGACTATGACGTCACAAGTCAGTTCTAATCAGGTAAGAGACTATGAGATCACAAGTCAGTTCTAATCAGGTAAGCGACTATGAGGTCACAAGTCAGTTCTAGTCAGGTAAGAGACTATGACATCACAAGTCAGTTCTAGTCAGGTAAGAGACTATGAGGTCACAAGTCAGTTCTAGTCAGGTAAGAGACTATGAGGTCACAAGTCAGTTCTAGTCAGGTAAGAGACTATGAGGTCACAAGTCAGTTCTAGTCAGGTAAGAGACTATGAGGTCACAAGTCAGTTCTAGTCAGGTAAGAGACTATGAGGTCACAAGTCAGTTCTAGTCAGGTAAGAGACTATGACGTCACAAGTCAGTTCTAATCAGGTAAGAGACTGAGACTATGACATCACTAGTCAGTTCTAATCAGGTAAGAGACTGAGACTATGACATGGCAAGTCAGTTCTAATCAGTTAAGAAACTATGAGATCACAAGTCAGTTCTAGTCAGGTGAGAGACTATGACATCACAAGTCAGTTCTAAACAGGTAAGAGACTGAGACTATGACATCACAAGTCCCTTCTAGTCAGGTAAGAAGCTATGATGTCACAAGGCAGTTCTAGTCAGGTAAGAGAATATGAGATCACAAGTCAGTTCTAATCAGGTAAGAGACTATGACATCACAAGTCAGTTCTAGTCAGGTAAGAGACTATGACATCGCAAGTCAGTTCTAGTCAGTTAAAATACTATGACATCACAAGTCAGTTCTAGTCAGGTAAAGCGTTTTTTTGAGCCAAAAAAAAAAAAAGTTGACTTTTTCGACAAACACGCCGAGTGTTTTCATTCAGGTCAGATACTATGCTATCACAAGTCAGTTTTAGTCACTATGATACTATGATATTTTCACAAGTGAGTTTCAGTCTGTGAGTTCACAAGTGGAGGTTAGTCAGGTAAGTTGCCCGGTAGGAATTCTAGCCAACAGCTCCTCTACTCCTGGTCACTAATGGTGAGTGTCGGCTGCTAATAGCAGCATGTGTTTTCTACATTACATGGTATATGGTCACATGACCGACCAGCTCTTTTTTAAAAGTTGTTTAGCTCCGTCCCCTTTGCCCAGGATAGGAGGTGGAACCAATTCCTCTAGTTGGTTAGTTATTTTAATTAGTTGAGCACAGAGAGAACATACGTCCTGCAGCTCCGGTCACCACACGAGAAAACGTGAGGAAATTCCACACAAATTCTGCGCGCAGTAGGATACGATTGGTTTATAAGGGATTCTGCTGCCCGAACTTCTGAAGAGGGATTAGATTCTGCCTGAAAATTCTCCATGTTCGATCTTCTGGCAGGATCGGGAGAAGTTCCGGCACTTCACTGTAGAGAACAAGTCACCATTTACTGTTATGGTAATAAAATAGTAATAAAATAAAAAAGGAGCATCCAGGGAGTCTTCTTCAGACAATGCAGACAGGCAGCACTGATCTGACTGTAGATCACAATAGATCAGTGAAATGCAGAGAGGCACTGGTACAGCTTCTTCTCTCCTGCAAAACAAAATTCTTCCTCACGGGGACTGGAACCTTTTAGGACAATATCCTCACAGCAGTAACAGGAGCAGGAACAGTGAATTGATTGTAGACTGATGACATATGGCCTAAGTGCGGGTATAATGGGCAATAGCAGGGGCTAGGAAATATACAACTTGCAGGCTGAAAAGAACTCAAGTGCAGGAATAGGACATGTTTCCCTGGGAAAGGTCAAACCTAGACTAATTCTGAAATGTTTAGGTCCTTGCATTTCCCAGGAGAGGAAAGTTGTACTAAGGATCCTGCAATCATTGGCTAGGAGTGACATGTGACCAAATTACTAACTCTGTACATTGAAGACAAGAAATAGTACCCCTTGCGACCGTGCCCGGACTGTGAACAAAAATAAGCATAGACCCAAGGCCGCCCGCTGGGAACCATACCAATCATCTGTTTTAGTGGCTCTCTAGCTGTTGCAAAGCTGTAACTCCCATCATTCCTTACGAGCCTCAGCCATTATGGTAGTTGTTGTTGTTGTTTTGTAACAGCTGGAGGACCACAGATTGTGGGAGAGTATCACCATCCTCACTGCAGTATCACCATCCTCACAGTCAGAAGAATACACGATGATATACAGGGACTCACAAGTGACGTCTTCTCTATTCTCTTTCGTCTTCTTTTCTTCGTCGTCTTGTCCAGATGTCAGGGCTTCTTCCAGCTCCATCTTCTCTCTGCAGAGTCTGATGCCCGGACATCATTGGTTCCTCACTTTGTCAGCCGATCCTTATCCTCTGTATAAAGACAATGGCCCTGATTTCCTAAGTGTTGAGCGTTGTGTAGGTTTCTTTGTGGGTTTTAATTCCCTACAATATTTCCCACGGTATTTTCTAAGGTTTCCCTACATTTTCCACTTTTCCTACATTTGGCTTTTTTTTTTTTTACACCTGCTCTGATCTGTCAGGTTTTCCTCAGCTCAAATTCACCACATTTTCTGTGGAAACCTAAGTAAATATGTTGGGTTTTTGTGGCCATGCCCACTTTCTCTGTTGACCACGCCTCTTTTTTGGGTTTTCTCAGTACATGTTACTAGTCAGGTTTTTTTTTTCTTTATTCTGCCGCAAATTCTGGCGCAGACAGAATTTCCGGCTCACAAAACATGTCGGGTTTACACTTGTAAATCAGGGCCAATAATCATTATAACCCTACCAGACACTATATCCCCTGAATATATTACTGCCAGACACCGGCCCCCTGAAAATAATTCTCTATCGCCCAGACGCCTTAGTCCTTCTCCAGACCCATTTGCTCCCCCCTTCTTCAGACCCCTAAATTCCTCCTAGACCCCTGTCCTCCTCCTTCAGACTCTCCACCCCCCCCCCCCCCCCAGACTCCTCTGTCCACCTCCTCTGGACTCCTCTTTCCCCCACCCCCCTCAGACCGCTCCTCCGTTCTTTTTCATGAAGCTGAGAAGTCGGAGCAGAGATACGCACGTTTGCTCTTAAAGTGGTAAGAGCATGGTGTGTCCGATGGCCAGTCCGGCCCTGCTTGACACTCTATAAGGCCTCAGTGTATTCATGAAGTTACTTGCAATGTAGGAAAACAAATTTGCACAATTTTTTGCACTATTTCCCCACCTAAGGAAGATAGGACCCCCTCAATCAGCAGATTCACACCCAATTAGATTGACTTCCCCTCATTAGATAGGCAGCCCCCCCCCCCCCCCCCCATTATACAAAAAAGGCAGATACCTTCATGTGCATACACTATCCCACCCTCACTGGGCCACCAAACTGAAGGAGCCATATAGGCTGTGATGTCAAGGAAGGTCCTGGTCTAGTTACTTAAAAGGGTGCTCCGCTGCTCTGCGAACAAACTGTTCCGAACGTTAGAGCCAGCACCGGGAGTTCGTGACGTCATATCCCCACCCCCGGATTATGTCATGCCCCTCTAAGTATTATATTATTTATATTCTTGTATATAGGAGCAGTATTATAGTAGTTATATTCTTGTATATAGGAGCAGTATTATAGTAGTTATATTCTTGTATATAGGGGGCAGTATTATAGTAGTTATATTATTGTATATAGGAGTAGTATTATAGTAGTTATATTATTTTATATAGGAGCAGTATTATAGTAGTTATATTCTTGTATATAGGAGCAGTATTATAGTAGTTATATTCTTGTATATAGGAGGCAGTATTATAGTAGTTATATTCTTGTATATAGGAGCAGTATTATAGTAGTTATATTCTTGTATATAGGGGGCAGTATTATAGTAGTTATATTATTGTATATAGGAGCAGTATTACAGTAGTTATATTTCTGTATATAGGAGCAGTATTATAGTAGTTATATTTTTATATAGGGGGCAGTATTATAGTAGTTATATTATTGTATATAGGAGCAGTATTATAGTAGTTATATTCCTGTATATAGGAGGAGTATTATAGTAGTTATTTTTTGTATATAGGGGGCAGTATTATAGTAGTTATATTTTTGTATATAGGAGCAATATTATAGTAGTTATATTCCTGTATATAGGAGCAGTATTATAGTAGTTATATTCTTATATATAGGAGCAGTATTATAGTAGTTGTATTCTTGTATATAGGGGGCAGTATTATAGTAGTTATATTATTGTATATAGGAGCAGTATTATAGTAGTTAAATTCTTGTATATAGGAGCAGTATTATAGTAGTTATATTCTTGTATATAGGGGGCAGTATTATAGTAGTTATATTCTTGTATATAGGAGCAGTATTATAGTAGTTATATTCTTGTATAAAGGAGCAGTATTATAGTAGTTATATTTTGTATATAGTAACAGTATTATAGAAGTTATATTCTTGTATATAGGAGCAGTATTATAGTAGTTATATTTGTGTATATAGGAGGCAGTATTATAGCAGTTATATTCTTGTATATAGGAGGCAGTATTATAGTAGTTATATTTTTGTATATAGGAGCAGTATTATAGTAGTTATATTCCTGTATATAGGAGCAGTATTATAGTAGTTATATTCTTATATATAGGGGTCAGTATTATAGTAGTTATATTATTGTATATAGGAGCAGTATTATAGTAGTTATATTCCTGTATATAGGAGCAGTATTATAGTAGTTATTTTCTTGTATATAGGGGCAGTATTATAGTAGTTATAGTTTTGTATATAGGAGCAGTATTATAGTAGTTATATTCGTTTATATAGGAGCAGTATTATAGTAGTTATATTCTTATATATAGGAGCAGTATTATAGTAGTTATATTCTTGTATATAGGGGCAGTATTATAGTTGTTATATTATTGTATAATAGGATCAGTATTATAGTAGTTATATTCTTGTATATAGGGGGCAGTATTATAGTAGTTATATTATTGTATATAGGAGCAGTATTATAGTAGTTATATTCTTGTATATAGGAGCAGTATTATAGTAGTTATATTCTTGTATATAGGGGGCAGTATTATAGTAGTTATATTCTTGTATATAGGAGCAGTATTATAGTAGTTATATTCTTGTATATAGGAGCAATATTATAGTAGTTATATTTTGTATATAGGAACAGTGTTATAGTAGTTATATTCTTGTATATAGGGGGCAGTATTATAGTAGTTATATTATTGTATATAGGAGCAATATTATAGTAGTTATATTCATGTATATAGGAGGCAGAATTATAGTAGTTATATTATTGTATATAGGAGCAGTATTATAGTAGTTATATTCTTGTATATAGGAGCAGTATTATTGTAGCTATATTCTTGTGTATAGGAGGCAATTTTTATTGTGAAAACAAACAAAATTACAAGTAACATAAATTCTTACAATGCAAAACAAAAATAACAAGCATTGTACACACAATGACTACTCAACTAGAGTATGCACAGAGTAATATTAAACTTAGAAAGTCCACATTTGCTGGAAAAGGAAAAACACAAAAAAAATTTTATAAATCATCCGTGTTAAACCAAAGAGACATTCCTCCATAATTTCCCATTATTTTGGTTCCTCCGTATCTCTAATGACTTTACCCAATGGAGCTCGGACATTATCTGGCTTACTGCTGTGATGTGGTGGAATGGCTCGTTGTGTATGGACACTCTAGTTCTCATGTGCCAATGGTAATATTTAATGATTGTTATAATTATGTACATTGTCCCCCTGTCTACAGTCCTGTTACTGGATGGCACAGCATATACGATGTCAGGATACGTCAGGGACTGCAGTAATGGGATGTTCAGCTTACTGGACACTTCTTCCCATATCCTCCTCCCGGCCCTGCAGTCAGATATGAAATGCTCCATCGTCTCCTCCTGCTGACAACCCAGAGGACAGTTCCTATCAGAAACGCTTAGATACTTTAGATTACCCCTGACAAAGAGCCTCCCATGGAGCGACAGCCAAGCTATGTCAAAGAATTTTGCGGGGAGTCGTTTCCCATTGAGGAACTTTAGACTTTCTTGTAAAGTGCTGGTCACACAGTCCCTCAAGGCAAGTGGAGAACAAAAGAAAGCCCTACAAACCCTTACGTATAGATCCTTCCTTGGCTTACTCTCTATATAGGACTTCTCAATGCGCCATCTCTTCAGACATCTGAGCCCGTATTCCAGGTACGGGGGGAGGTAGTCACGCGTCCATCTCCCCCTCTTGAGACTGCCGCCTCGCACCCAAGACTCTGCAAAAGGCAATATCCAGTCCCTGATACTATTCGCCCACAGGGAGCTGTTGTTTGAGTCCAGGCAACCAAAATTAACTTTTAGAAACATGGAGTCAAAGAACACCCTTGGATTCAGCATATCCAACCCACCCTCTCTCCTCTGTAGGTAGGTGACCCCTCTTTTTATCAGGTTCAACCTGTTCCCCCATAACATTTGGAAGAACAGGCTAAAGAGCCGAGCAGAGAAAGATTCTGGCAAAGGAAAAACAACAGAGACATACAAAAAGACGGGGACCAGGTAAGTCTTCAACATTTTAACCCTTTCTCTATAGGTCAGCCTCCAGTTCTTCCATCGCTGAACCTTTGCATTTCCGGCTTCCAACTTCTCTTCCCAATTTAGTTTGGCGTTATCGTCCCTCCCGAATTTGACCCCTAGGATTTTAATATAGGAGGAGGCTCTCACAAATTGGGTCAGATCAAAATCTGGATCAGTATCTGATACCCAGAGAGCTTGACTCTTCTCAAGGTTGACCAGAGACCCTGAGGCCTCCGAGTAACTTTTGATGGCCGCAGACAACATCTCCACCTCACGACGCTCAGATATCACTACAGTCACATCATCCGCATAGGCAACAACACTCAGGGGCAGGCAGTGGGGGACCGGCACCCCCTGAAAACCACACTCCTGCAGTGACCTCAGAAACGGGTCTAAGGCAAATACATACAGCAGCGGGCTCAGTGGGCAACCTTGTCTCACCCCCGCCTCAACCCTGAACGTGTCACCCTGCCAACCATTGATCAGAGGAAAGCTCTCGGCCTCACAATACAAAGTCTTCAGCCAATCAATGAATTGTCCTGGAATACCGTACTTTGACAAAGTGGCCCATAGATACTCATGATCTACTCTGTCAAAGGCTTTAGCCTGGTCAAGACTGACAACATATCTCCCACACCTCAGGGCTTTACATCTCTCAAACATCTCCCTTATGGAGATCACTGCCCCAGAGATGTTCCGCCCTTTTACTGTGCCATACTGACAGCCTGCCAACAGTGCCGGGGACCGACAAACTAACCTAGAAAACAGGATTTTTGCCAGAATCTTCCTGTCGACATTCAAGAGGGCAATTGGCCTCCAGTTCTTGATGTCACTCGGCTCTTTACCTTTAGACAGCAGAATCAGCGAGGACACTCTCATGGATGGAGGCATCAGGTGACTTTCTAGACAATTTGTATAAACATCCACGAGGATTGGAGCCAAGAGGTCTCTGAATGTCTTATAGAATTCTGCTGTTATCCCATCTGGACCTGGTGCCTTCTTCAGATGTAACTTATCAATGGCCTCTTTGACCTCTGCCACCGTCAATTCTGCTGTCAAAGGAGAAAAGTCCAAATCATTAGTATCAGGGAGCGGAGTTGTCTCCAAGAATTGGGTCATCTTGTCTCTATCCAAAACCTTCCTCTGAAACAAGTCAGCACAGTACGATCTCACCACCCCCAGGATACCCTCCCGAGATTCCTGCAAAACACCCTGGGAGTCAGTGAGGCCGGTGACAGATTTATTTGCCACCCGCTCCCGGCAATTCTCAAAGGGATCAGGAGACCCTAAGGACCCATAATCCCGTTCAAGAACCAGGGAGGTATACCTGCTGTACTGATACTGCCTTATCTCAGATTTCAGCCGGTCTATCCTTTGTTGGTCCCCACCCGCCGAATATAGTGACTCCAATTCTTTCCGCAGCTTGAGATACTGGCCATACTTACTCTTCCCCTTTATAACTGACAGTCTCTTTAAGAGGGTTCTGATCTCATCCTTGACATCCTCCCACCAGGCGGCCATATCATCATAGAAGTCCACCCTCTCTAGCTGACTCTGTATAAGAGAGTGAACCTGTCTCTGCACAGAAGGATCCTCTAATAGACTGGAATTCAGTCTCCACAACCCTCTACCTGTCTCAGGACCCTGTGTGACACCCAAACAGAAATATAAGGCCAGATGGTCAGAATAAGGGACGATCTTCTCATCCTTCTCACCAATGGTCTCTGTGGGACTAACCAGAGCTAAATCTATACGACTACTTCTTCCACCACAGAAATAGGTAAATTTTGGTTTCCGACCACCCTGCACAAACACATCTGACAACCCGGCCTGTAGAATGATGTTGTTTAAGACCTTGGAGTCTTGTGTTAGAGGTCTATTAGAGGATCTGTCACTAGTTGTTCTGGAGGCATTAAAATCTCCGGCCAAGATGACAGGGACAGACGTGAAGAGATATGGCTTCACTTCATTATAAAGGTTAACCCTTTCAGTCACTGTCTGTGAACCATAGATATTAATGAGTCGGAGCCTTCTACCCCGAATAGTAACTTCTAGCATTAGGCACCTTCCCATCAATACCTCTGTCAGCCTATGTACAGTTACATCATTGGTGGTAAACAGGATAGAGACCCCGGCACTTGGTTCCACACCCAGTGACCAAAAGGATGGACCAGACCGCCATTCACGCTCTGCCTCACGTAACAGTCCTTGAGTATTTAAACGTGTCTCCTGTAAGAAGATGATGTCAGCATCAATAGGCTTTAGATGGTCATATACGACGTGTCTGGTCCTCCTCACTCTGACACTGTTCACATTACTGGAGAACACTTTAAGGGTAAAGTCGGCCATCATAACAAAGGAAAGAAGAAAGTGCAGAGATGTCACCCCCATCATCACAGATCTGAGTCTGAGCCCTCCTGCTGACCACCTGTTTCCATGTCCGATTCGGACAGGCGTTTTGCTCGTGGGGGTCTCTTTTTTGTGGGGGGATCACCCTCTTGGTCTTCATTAAATTCATCTATCACTCTCTTTAGCTCCCTCTCCATCTCTTCCTCAACGTCTGACTCTGATAGGACACTGTACCTATTTGTGATGGTCATGACACCTGACCCGGGGTCTACTTTCTTTTTGGAAGGTTTTTGGACAGTGGTCCATCCCTCCTCAGGCTTACGGCTGGTTTTGTCTTTCTTCCGTCTCTTCTGCGGATTTATTGATGCTGGGGCAGAAGAAGACATGGCCACAACCTGCTCAGTGACCTCCCTGTTCCCCTCAGTGGCTCCTGGCTGGGACTGGTCGGGCACTGTGTCACCAATATTGTCACCCATATTGTCACCGCTAGTGTCACCAATATTGTCACCCATATCGTCACCTCTAGTGTCACCCATGTTATGCTGAGGCTCAGGTTGTGTCACTGCTGACCCTGACACCAACGTCTCCTCCTCCAGGTCCTCTGCCCCCTCCAGCAGGTCCTCATCAGGGAAGTCCTTACAGATGTTATGCCAGGCGTCAGGACAGTCCCTGTGGGAGTGACCGGTCTTACCACAGAGGTTGCAGCGGATATTCTGGCAGGTGGTGCTGACATGGCCGATCTCCCCACATAAATTACACTTCACTAGGGTGCACACACTCGCGATATGACCGGTCTTCCCACACTTGAAGCATTTTCTGGGCTGACCTGCATAGAAGCAAACCCCTTTCTCCCGGCCAATGAAGAAAGAATTGGGCAGATGTTGGGTGATGTTATTAATCTGCCGTAACTTCACCAGGACCTTCCACCCTCCCGTCCATATGCCGTCCTCATCCCTGGTCTTAGTCAGGTCTGACATTAGGTCACAGTGTCTCTTTAATCACACAACAATATCCTGGGGGGGGACAGACTCGTTCCAGAATATTATTGTAACGTTCGCTGTGTCCGGTCTGGAGATGGGGACAAAGCTGAACTTATTCCAGCCATCAGCATCTCTCACCCGGGTGACATGGGCCCAGAAGCGGTCCAGGTCAAACATGAGTTTGAAGCTGACGTCATAGCCCTGCCTGTCAGGAAGGTTTATCACTGCCAGGATGTTAGATGGCAGGAAGCCCATTTGGTGGCACAGAAGTTCACGGACCACAAACCTCCTGTCAGGCAGCTCCTCCTTGGCCCCTCTATGTCTGAACCTGACCACGTTCCTCCTCTTGAAAGCCTGACCTGTATAATTCACATTGGACATGAATGGTGACCCGCGGCTCCAGGCATTACCAGAGGAGGCGCCACTACTTCTACCCTCCTGCTGTTCTTGGGGGCGCTGTGGTGGCTGCTGACCAGCCGTACTAGGGGGGTCTGATACTTGTGTGACTAAAGGGGGGAAGTGTTGTGCATCAGACTGTACAGCCCCCTCCCCACCATCAACCTCTATACTCTGGGGGTCACAAGCCTCTGGAGGCTGAACTAATGGTGGACCTGACCCCAGAGATGACCCCAGATCCCACACAGACTGTGAAGCGCCCCCCTCTGCAGACACATTATCAGTAATATCACATACAGTCATATCATTGCAGTCACTGGCAGAATGATCTTGCACTACAGAGCCCAGCAAGCCCTGCAGAGCCATGTCCTGTGAACTCTCTGCTGCACTGCTGCCTTCAGGTAAGAGTCCACAGTCCTGCTGCTCTCTACTGCCCCCAGGGGCTTGTGGTGACTGCACAACTGTTACAGAGTTACCTTCTGGTAGGAGTCCATAGTCCTGCTTCACCGTGCTGACTGCTGGGACTTGTGGTACCTCTGGAGGAGTCTCTGCAGGTCTCTGATGTTGCTGGACGCTTGCTTCTGCTTGTCTGTACAAATTTCCTTTCTCAAAAGGGAAGCTGGCTGGTCTGAGGAGTGGTCTTGCACAGGACTGCTGGATGTCCTCTTGTCTTGTACAGGACTGCTGGGTGTCCCCTGGTGAGGCTGAAGACTTGGGTGCAGCAGTAGATGGAGATGACTTTGGTGCTGGTCTTTCCTTATATCCCTCAAATCGCTGCTGATTTCTGAAGGTCTCAGCGACTGGTCCCATCTGGTCCAATACGTCCTCCATGTCCTGCACAGTGTCAGCGAGCTGCACAGCGAGGGAGCTCAGCTTCTTGTCATGGACGGCCTGGTTATTGGGGTTTGCTGCCTTTAGCTTGTATATACATTCAATTTGTTTCTGCAGCTGTAACTTTGTCTTTTTTAAAGTCTCAAGTCTCTTTACCAGAGCTGGGATCTGCTCGGCCAAACACAGTTCAGGCGCCCGCTGAGTATTGGGGGGCCGCGCTGGTGGGGTACTCACAGGACTCTGCTTCTGAGGTGGGATCTGTCTCGGTGTTGCTGTGGTCACTGCTGCAGGGTCACAATCTCCAGACTGGGGACTGGGCCCCTGGTTCTTCTCAGTGACCGCACTTGTGGCCCCCTGAAGCCTTCCTGCTGTACTCCCTCTGGTCCCCTCTGGCGTGCTTGTAACTTTTGCGCTGCTCCCGCTCCCGTATCGTGTGCGGTCAGACCGTATTAGGACAGGCTGCTGCAGATTCTCCTGCATGGTCTGCTTCTCCAGGGATGTTCTCCTCTGTCTGACTGCAGGAGGGGTGGATTGTACCTGCAGCCATTACCTTACTTGATGAAGTTTCTTTCCTCACTTCCACAGCTTTCTTCTCATCTGTGCTTCTTACTGCACCAGAACTGACAACATTCTGAACATTTCTCACATCCAGAGAAACTTTAGGATTTTCATCCATGGTTTGTGGTGTCTGGGGATTAATTCCCAGAATAGGCCGAGAAGCCTGGGCCTTGCTTGGGGAGCTTCCCCACCCAGGGTGGCCCCTCCCTGGGCTTTCTCCAGACATCAGGAGAGCTACACAGACACAACCTCTCAGCTAGGAGGCAGTATTATAGTAGTTATATTCTTGTATATAGGAGCAGTATTATAGTAGTTATATTCTTGTATATAGGAGTAGTATTATAGTAGTTATATTCTTGTATATAGGAGCAGTATTATAGTAGTTATATTCTTGTATATAGGAGCAGTGTTATAGTAGTTATATTCTTGTATATAGGAGCAGTATTATAGTAGTTATATTCTTGTATATAGAGGGCAGTATTATAGTAGTTATATTTTTGTATATAGAGGGCAGTATTATAGTAGTTATATTCTTGTATATAGGATCAGTATTATAGTAGTTATATTCTTGTATATAGGAGGCAGCATTATAGTAGTTATATTCTTGTATATAGGAGCAGTATTATAGTAGATATATTCTTGTATATAGGAGCAGTATTATGGTAATTATATTCTTGTATATAGGAGACAGTATTATAGTAGTTATATTCTTGTACATAGCAGCAGTATTATAGTAGTTATATTTTTGTATATAGAAACAGTATTATAGTAGTTATATTCTTGTATATAGGGGGGCAGTATTATAGTAGTTATATTCTTGTATATAGGGGCAGTATTATTGTAGTTATATTCATGTATATAGGAGCAGTATTATAGTAGTTATATTCTTGTATATAGGGCAGTATTATAGTAGATATATTCTTGTATATAGGAGAAGTATTATAGTAGTTATATTCTTGTATATAGGAGCAGTATTATTGTAGTTATATTCTTGTAAATAGGAGCAGTATTATAGTAGTTATATTCTTGTATATAGGAGCAGTGTTATAGTAGTTATATTCTTGTATATAGGAGCAGTATTATAGTAGTTATATTCTTGTATATAGGAGCAGTATTATGGTCGTTATATTCTTGTATATAGGAGCAGTATTATAGTAGTTATATTCTTGTATATAGGAGCAGTATTATAGTGGTTATATTCTTGTATATAGGAACAGGATTATAGTAGTTATATTCTTATATATAGGAGCAGTATTATAGTAGTTATATTCTTGTATATAGGAGCAGTATTATAGTAGTTATATTCTTGTATATAGGAACAGTATTATAGTAGTTATATTCTTGTATATAGGAGCAGTATTATAGTAGTTATATTCTTGTATATAGGAGCAGTATTATAGTAGTTAAATTCTTGTATATAGGAGCAGTATTATAGTAGTTATATTCTTGTATATTGGAGCAGTATTATAGTAGTTATATTCTTGTATATAGGAGTCAGTATTATAGTAGTTATATTCTTGTATATAGGAGAAGTATTATAGTAGATATATTCTTGTATATAGGAACAGGATTATAGTAGTTATATTCTTGTATATAGGAGCAGTATTATAGTAGTTATATTCATGTATATAGGAGCAGTATTATAGTAGTTATATTCTTGTATATAGGAGCAGTATTATAGTAGTTATAGTAGTTATGAAAGACTTTGCTCTTTAACAGACGTAGACGCTCCCCACAGCACCTAGTGCAGCAGGTTACACATCCCGGATAGTCCGGACAGGAATATCTGACTTACAGCCGAGTAGACAGTGCCTGGTGCTCCTCTCTTTATTACAATTATAGTAGTTATTTTCTTGTATATAGGAACAGTATTATAGTAGGTATATTCTTGTATGTAGGAGCAGTATTATAGTAGTTATATTCTTGTATATAGGAGCAGTATTATAGTAGTTATATTCTTGTATATAGGAGCAGTATTATAGTAGTTATATTCTTGTATATAGGAGCAGTATTATAGTAGTTATATTCTTGTATATTGGAGCAGTATTATAGTAGTTATATTCTTGTATATAGGAGTCAGTATTATAGTAGTTATATTCTTGTATATAGGAGAAGTACTATAGTAGATATATTCTTGTATATAGGAGCAGTATTATAGTAGTTATATTCTTGTATATTGGAGCAGTATTATAGTAGTTATATTCTTGTATATAGGAGTCAGTATTATAGTAGTTATATTCTTGTATATAGGAGAAGTATTATAGTAGATATATTCTTTTATATAGGAGCAGTATTATAGTAGTTATATTCTTGTATATAGGAGAAGTATTATAGTAGATATATTCTTGTATATAGGAGCAGTAATATAGTAGTTATATTCTTGTATATAGGAGCAGAATTATAGTAGTTATATTCTTGTATATAGGAGGCAGTATTATAGTAGTTATATTCTTGTATATAAGAGCAGTATTATAGTAGTTATATTCTTGTATATAGGAGCAGTATTATAGTAGTTATATTCTTGTATATAGGAGAAGTATTATAGTAGATATATTCTTGTATATAGGAGCAGTAATATAGTAGTTATATTCTTGTATATAGGAGCAGAATTATAGTAGTTATATTCTTGTATATAGGAGGCAGTATTATAGTAGTTATATTCTTGTATATAGGAGCAGTATTATAGTAGTTATATTCTTGTATATAGGAGCAGTATTATAGTAGTTATATTCTTGTAGATGAGGCAATAATAAATTAAGTAGTTAAATCAGAGTCAGAATATGGGGGGGGGGGGCGCTGTGTTATCTAATCTTCCCATTCACTCTTCTGTACAGGTCAGGGCGGCACAGACCACTCATAGAGCAGATTAAGCTCCAGGAACCATATGCTGCAGCTGAATAGACTCTAATGGACCCAGGAGGACGTGTTATAAAGCATTCACCCATGAAGACACCAGCTGCATAAAACATTTATATCTGACGTCGTCGTATTAGATGGGGGAACTGAGTTCCTGCACTTTTGCCACAGCACCCTTAGGAACTCACCCAAGATTTCCACTCAAGGGCTGGCCCTGTAGGACCAGCCCTTGAGTGGAAATCTTGGGTGAGTTCCCACACTTTTTTCCCCCAGGATCTGACCCCTGGATGTGATGGGGTCTGTCCAGACAGACATTTCTCTCTCCTCTATGGAGTTATGAGAGGACGCAGACGCTGGTGGCACAAGCTGCTGCTTCTGGGCTTCACTCACTCCTTCTCTTCTCTCAGGTTATTTGCAGCCTTTTTGTGTTAAAAAGCACAAATGTGGCAGACGTTTCAGTTTTTTAACATTTTTTTTAGGTATCGTATCTGCCAGACAATACGACTGCTGTCTCAATAAATGGCCAAGAACGCCATATGGAGTTTACAGTGAGTGTTACCGCACACGGGGAGGAGGATAGAATTCTGGAGTAGAAATGGATAGCTGTGCTGCCTCTGGCTCTAAAACCCATCCAGCCCCCTGGGGTTCTGGAATTCATACAGCCGTGCAAAACATAGGGAACACGGTACAGATGCAGCAGAGCTGAGTGTGTGGGGCATAGCAGAGCTGAGTGTGTGGGGCATAGCAGAGCTGAGTGTGTGGGGCATAGCAGAGGTGAGTGTGTGGGGCATAGAAGAGCTGAGTGTGTGGGGCATAGCAGAGCTGAGTGTGTGGGGCATAGCAGAGCTGAGTGTGTGGGGCAGAGCTGAGTGTGTGGGGCATAGCAGAGCTGAGTATGACTCCCTGCTGTGATTCTTAATTCTGGCCGAACAAAGGAAGGTATACTGTTCATGGATTTTGTCTGTGTGTATGTTCTGTGACACCTTGACCTCCTGTTACACTCTCTTCTACTGCACTTCTTGTCATTCTCCCTCATGCTGCACCTCCTGTCGCTGCTGTAACCCTGCTTCTTGCTGCACCTCCTGTCACCCTCCCTCCTGCTGAACCCCCTGTCACTGCTGTAACCCTGCCTCTTGCTGCACCTCCTGTCACCCTCCCTCCTACTGCTCCTCCTGTCACTGCTGTAACCCTGCCTCTTGCTGCACCTCCTATCAGACTCTCTCCTGATGAACCTGCTGTCACCCTTCCTCCTGATAACATGCTGTCACCCCCCTACTGCGGCACCTCCTGTAACTGCTGTGACCCTTCCTCCTGTTGAATGTGTTGTAACATACCTCCTGATGCACTTTTTGTAACTGTTGTCACCCTTCCTCTTGCCGCACCTCCTGTCATTGCTGTCACCCTCCTTCCTGCTGCACCTCCTGTCATTACTGTCACCCTCCTTCCTGCTGCACCTTCTGTCATTGCTGTCACCTTCCTTCCTGCTGCACCTCCTGCCATTGCTGTCACCCTCCTTCCTGCTGCACCTTCTGTCATTGCTGTCACCTTCCTTCCTGCTGCACCTCCTGCCATTGCTGTCACCCTCCTTCCTGCTGCACCTCCTGTCATTGCTGTCACCCTCCCTCCTGCTGCACATGCTGTCACCCTCCTTCCTTCTGTACCTCCTGTCATTGTTGTGATCCTTATTCCAAAAGAGTTTGGGGGGAAAAAAATAAATAAAAGAAAAAATTATATATATATATATATATATATATATATATATATATATATATATACACATACACGCCCCAAATAAAAATTCAGACTGCTTCCTTTATCTACAGGGTGGGCCATTTATATGGATACACCTTAATAAAATGGGAATGGTTGGTGATATTAACTTCCTGTTTGTGGCACATTAGTATACGTGAGGGGGGGGGGGACTTTTCAAGAGGGGTGGTGACCATTGTGGCCATTTTGAAGTCGGCCATTTTGAATCCAACTTTTTTTTTTCAATAGGAAGAGGGTCATGTGACACATCAAACTTACTGGGAATTTCACAAGAAAAACAATGATGTTCTTTGTTTTATCGTAACTTTATTCTTTCATGAGTTATTTACAAGTTTCTGACCACTTCTAAAAGGTGTTCACTGTGCTGCCCATTGTGTTGGATTATCAATGCAAACCTCTTCTCTATATTCTACTATATACTACTATATACACCGCAGGAGAAATGCTAGCACAGGCTTCCAGTATCCGTATACACTGCTATATACCACTATATACACCGCAGGAGAAATGCTAGCACAGGCTTCCAGTATCCGTATACACTGCTATATATTACTATATACACAGCAGGAGAAATGCTAGCACAGGCTTCCAGTATCTGTAAACACTGCTTTATACTACTATATACACTGCAGGAGAAATGCTAGCACAGGCTTCCAGTATCCGTATACACTGCTATATACTACTATATACACTGCAGGAGAAATGCTAGCACAGGCTTCCAGTATCCGTATACACTGCTATATACTACTATATACACCGCAGGAGAAATGCTACCACAGGCTTCCAGTATCCGTATACACTGCTATATACTACTATATACACCGCAGGAGAAATGCTAGCACAGGCTTCCAGTATCCATATACACTGCTATATACTACTATATACACCACAGGAGAAATGCCAGCACAGGCTTCCAGTATCCGTATACACTGCTATATACTACTATATACACCGCAGGAGAAATGCTAGCACAGGCTTCCAGTACCCGTATACACTGCTATATACTACTATATACACCGCAGGAGAAATGCTCGCACAGGCTTCCAGTATCCGTATACACTGCTATATACTACTATATACACCGCAGGAGAAATGCTAGCACAGACTTCCAGTATCCGTAGTTTCAGGTGCTGCACATCTCGCATCTTCACAGCATAGACAATTGCCTTCAGATGACCCCAAAGATAAAAGTCTAAGGGGGTCAGATCAGTAGACCTTGGTGGCCATTCAACTGGCCCACGACGACCAATCCACTTTCCAGGAAACTGTTCATCTAGGAATGCTCGGACCGGACACCCATAATGTGGTGGTCACCATCTTGCTGGTAAAACTCAGGGAACGTGCAGCTTCAGTGCATAAAAAGGGAAACGCATCATCATGGAGCAATTTCACATATCCAGTGGCCTTGAGGTTTCCATTGATGAAGAATGGCCCCACTATCTTTGTACCCCATATACCACACCAGACCATCAATGTTTGTGTTCCAACAGTCTTGGAGGGATCACTACGTAGAAACGGAAGCCCCCAAAAATTACAAAACAGCGATTTTTTTTCTATTTTGTCTCACAATGATTTTTTTTCCCGTTGCACCGTAGATTTTTGGGTAAAATGACTGATGTCATTACAAAGTAGAATTGGTGGAGCAAAAAATAAGCCATCATATGGATTTTTAGGTGCAAAATTTAAAGAGTTATGATTTTTTAAAGGCAAGGAGGAAAAAACGAAAGTGCAAAAACTGAAAAACCCCCGGTCCTTAAGGGGTTAAATAAAAAACTAAAAAAAGTCTACTTGTGTTTGCTCCTAGATTCAAAGCAAACATGTTAAGCCTCCCCCCCCCCCGCATTATTCAGTATATTACATATTTAAACAGAATGAGGTCAACGTCTACTGTTCTACCGAACTTCTAGCATATAGACTTCCTATAAAGGAAGACACGTCCATCCATCAGCTGGGACCACCACCAATCTCCAGTCCTCCATCCCACTAAAATTTCTAAAAAATACAGCACCAAGTACATGCAGTTGTACGCTGAGGTCAGGGGTCTGTTCCTGTCCATTCTGTGAGGATAACGCAGGGGCGGACAAATCACATGTGCAGCTGCACAGGGGCCCGCCACTACACATGGGCCCTCAGGCACTGGCCAAGGGCCCCCTTGAGAGAGAGGTGCAGCTGGTGTGGATCCAGGACAATTTTCCCGATCCCTGCAGTATCTGATTCATGGCTCCGCCCCCAACACAGGCAGAGGACGGCCTCCCAGGAGCACAGCGGCTGTGAAGTTATGTCCCCCGTCCTGCCTCTCTTCTCACTAGCAGTATAACCTGGGACTGGGGGGTAACAGCCCAGTGGGGTCACTTTCCCTCCTCCGGGGTCCACAGGTCACCTACAGGTCACATTACAAGAACAATTTTTGGGAAAAATTGCGGCAAAAATGGCGTGGTTTTTCCCACGATTTTGAAAAATCGCGGTAAAACTGCGCCACTTTTGCCGCGATTTTTAAAAAAATTGTTCTTGTAATGTGACCTGTAGGTGACCTGTGGACCCCGGAGGAGGGAAAGTGACCCCACTGGGGCCACAACATGTGGACACACTGCTTGTTTATTTATCATTAATCCATTAAGGCAGTGTTTCAAACCAGGGAGCCTCCAGCTGTTGCAAAACTACAACTTCCGGACAGCTAAAGACTGTCCGGGCATGCTGGGAGTTGTAGTTTTGCAACAGCTGGAGGCACACTGGTTGGTAAACACTGAGATAGATTGACTGGGCATAGATCAGTGTTTTCCTAACGTGGTGCCTCCAGCTGTTGCAAAACAACAGTCCAGGCATGCTGGGAGTTGTAGTTTTGCAACAGCTGGAGACACCCTGGTTGGAAAACACTATCTATCTACCTATCGATCTATCCATCCCACAGGGTGCCTCCAGCTGTTGCAAAACTACAACTCCCAGCATACCTCAACAGCCAAAGGCCCAGGAGTTGTAGTTTTTTAGTTTTGCAACATCTGGAGGCACCCTGGTTGGTAAAAAGATATCCATGTCCTATCTATCATCTATCTATCTATCTACTGTATCTATCTTATATCTATCGATCTCTATCTATCATCTATCTATCCATCTAATATCTATCTATCTATCTATCTATCTCACATCTATCTATCTCATATCTGTCTATCTATCTATCTATCTATCTATCTCATATCTATCTATCTATCTATCTCATATCTATCTATCTATCTATCTATTTCACATCTATCTATCTATCTATCTATCTATCTAAACAGAAGAAAAATCTTGTCCACAGCACCAAAGTTCATGAAAAAATATGTGTTTTTATTCCATAAAAGGTGTCAATACAACAGCGACGTTTCAGTCAGCTCAACCTGACCTTTCTCAAGCATCACACAACCAGTGCTAACCATATCTTTATAGAGGCACCAATTACAAATGGTACCAATTAATGTGCAAAACCAATCATTAAATAAAGTGCAAATGCATAGTGTAAACAATCCAAAAAATATGTGCACATAAGTAATAAAGTACAAAACCAAAAAAAATACAAAAGTGAGACTTATACACAATACAGTGCAATAAATACATTAGGATAAACACTAATTGTGTTTAATAAATAAAGTGACACACATGTGTAATCAGACATACAGGGTTAAAAAGGTGGGGGAACACACACTCACCGGATGACAAAGTATATCCACGCTATTACAGTATTCGGCATCAGGAAGTAACAACAGCGCCTGCGCGCCTCGTTCCAAGAGCGTCTCGTGTGGCAAGTAGATCTAGGCCAATCAGCGGATGGCGTCCAGGTGTCCATGGCGACGCGCCGCGAAATCCAACGCATGCGTACATCACCACGAGACGACCTGCGCCATCTTGAGTGTGGGAAACCAGCCTCTCATATCTCAAAAAGGAACAAACTGAGAAAATAGTAAATCTCTATCAAATACGACTACCAGGTGGCGGTATAAGGTCCTAGTCCCCTGCAGCCATCGTATCATACACACTCAGGAGGTCTGCACTCATGTGTATCGCCAGCATCCGGCTTTCGGAGGCCAAAAACGCACAGTGTGCACGCGACCCACATCTCCACACTTCGTATGAAGGTGTGTGGTCACAGCACCCAGTTATGCCGACCACCCTAGGACCCTCTTGGTCCATAAACCACACACAAGATCACACAGTCAGGGACATTTGGACCTACCTGGTGTCTAATATCAAAAATAATAACCAAAATGAACAGAACAAAATAAAGAAATAAAAAAATAATAAAAAAATAAAATAAAAAACTTGAAATTAAAAAAATGTGATAATAATAACAAAAAGTATTTTATACAAAAAAAGAAAAGTATAATAAAAATATAAATTATATGATACAAAATGAAATAAAAAATAAAAAATAAAAAAATATTTTTTTAAAAAAATAAAGAGAATTTTTAATTAGACTGGAGGCTGTACCACAACGCCACACTACATCGCCACATGAGAGACTCAAGAAACTCACATCAATAGTCAATCTACAATGTTTTATTAATAAAACTATAACAATTATTATAGTCATCAGGTGAGTGTTCAGTATATCCCAAAGTCCACCTAAAAAACAAGAGAGAAGACAAGTTAAAAAGATAGAATATAGAATATACATTTTTATGCTAGCACTGATAATGTAAAGTTACCAAGTACTTATAAATCCAGATATCAAAGGAACAGGATTACTGATTGACTACTCTGTGTGGAGTTTTAAATTCTACATTCAAACCAGCCGGTTTGAGAGACCCCAATTTGAAGATCCATTTAAGTTCAAGTTTTTTCAGCATCGCCTGTCTGTCCCCACCTCGTTTGAGTGGAGGGACATGATCGACGATGATGAACCTCAACTCTTTTTCCGTATGTCCCATAGTAGAAAAATGGCTTGAGACAGGTAAATCCATTTTTTTCTTTCGTATAGTGTACCTATGTTGGTTCATGCGCGTTTTGAAATCCCATGTGGTCTCCCCAACATATAGGAGACCACATGGGCACCAAAGCACATAAACCACATAGGCGCTATCGCATGTAAGATAATGTCTGATAGGAAAAGTATGTCCATTTTTGGGATGTACAAAATTATTGCCCTTACACATCAAGCTACAGTTAACACAGCGTCTACAAGGGAAGCTACCCTTATTCATAGTTGTTAAATACCTCTGAGTGCCCACTTGTCTCTGTGATATATCCGCCTTCACCAGTTTATCCTTTAGATTAGTCTGTCTTCTATATGACATGAGAGGAAAAGTATTAAGTTCAGGAATATCAAAACAGCTCTGTAGTATAGGCCAATGCTTCCTAATAACTCTACTTATAGCAGTAGAGTCCTCACTATATGTTGTCACAAAGGGAACTCTTGTCTCCTCTCTATTCCTCCTTTCTGGTATCCTCTCCATCTGTTTTACATAGGTTTTGTGTCTTTCTACCAACCTCCTAGGATAGCCCCTTTTGATAAAGTTACTGGCCATCCTTTCTAATGCTGCCTCCAACTTCTCATCTGTATCCGTTATCCTCCTTGCCCTCAGCATTTGGCTGAAGGGCAAGGAGTTAACCATAGGCCTTGGGTGACTACTTTCAAATTTCAACAACATATTGCAGTCCGTGGGCTTAATATACAAATCCGTTGTTAAATGACCGCCTACAACATTCACCAGTACATCTAAGAAGCTGACAGACCGAAAAGAATGTGTAAGAGTAAATTGGATGCTGGGAGTCACATTATTTAGGTATTCTTTAAACGAGAGTAATTCAGACACTCCCCCACTCCAGATGAGGAAGATGTCGTCTATGTATCGCCACCACCCCAGGACATGCCTGAAGTGGTGCGACACATAGACGTACATCTCCTCAAAATGCGCCATATATATATTAGCGTAAGTTGGCGCAGTGTTACTCCCCATTGCGGTTCCTCTTTTCTGTAAAAAAAATTCATCATTGAATAAAAAATAGTTATTCTCCAAGACCAACCGCAATAGGGAGATAAGAAACTCAGTATCATCTGGAGAAAAGTCTGCCTTTGTCAAACAACTAGTAACAGCCTCTACACCCCCATCGTGTTGGATGGAGGTGTAGAGGCTCACGACATCAAAGGAGGCAATGATAACATCATTTGGCAACTGAATATCCTTAATTTTATCCAAAAAGTCAGTAGTATCCCTGATGTATGATCTTGTATTTACAGCAAAGGGACGCAGTACTCTATCTAGAAACACCGAGATACGTGATGTAATAGAATTGGTGCCTATCTATCTCATATCTATCTATCTATCTATTTCACATCTATCTATCTATCTCATATGTATCTAATATCTATCTCATATATATCTAATATCTATCTATCTATCTCATATCTATATATCTCATATCTATCTCATATTTATCTCATATCTATCTATCTCATATCTACCTATGACATATCTATCTATCTATCTATCTATCTATCACATATCTATCGATCTATCTATCTATCTATCTATCTATCTATCTCATATCTATCTATCTATCTCATATCTATCCATCTATCTATCTATCTATCTATCTATCTAATATCTATCTATCTATCTATCTCATATCTATCTATCTATCTCATATCTATCCATCTATCTATCTATCTATCTATCTATCTAATATCTATCTATCTATCTATCTATCTCATATCTATCTAACTATCTATCTCATATCTAACAGTCCGAAAATAGAAACAATGGAGCAGTACAACCAGATTGTGTAAAGCAGTGGGTGCCAGCAGAAAAAACACCCTAGGTGAGGGGATGTACAAAAATCCACACCAAAATAGAAATGCTGCGGCACTCCAAAAAGTACAGTGAAAAAAGAATTTATTGAACTGACATCAGAAGCGACGTTTCAGCTGCCCGATTGCAGCCTTTCTCAAGCTTGAGAAAGGCTGCAATCGGGCAGCTGAAACATCGCTTCTGATGTCAGTTCAATAAATTCTTTTTTCACTGTACTTTTTGGAGTGTCGCAGCATTTCTATTTTGGTGTATCTCATATCTATCTATCTATCTCATATCTATCTATCTCATATCTATCTATCTATCTCATATCTAAATATCTATCTATCTCATATCTATCTATCTCATATATCATATTTATCTCCTACCTGAACAATTGATGTATGGGGGGGGGGGGGGGGGGGGGTAGGCACGTTCTTTGCACAGGGGCCCTATGCTGTCTCTGTCCGCCCCTGGGATGACGTTCTACAAAATTCTTGTATCAAAAAAGGGGGAACTTTGTCTTCATTGGAGAGGAGAGAGCTGAGCAAAGGCCTCTCTGAGTACACAATGTCTTTGTCAGTCTGCCACAACAGGAAGATTTCCCTGGATGCACCTTTTCAAGTGTCATAGGACCACATAGACCCAACCTGTAAAGCTTCTCAACAGTAGTTTCAGTAATATTGGAGTGAGACCTTAAAGGGGTACTCCACACCTAGACATCTTATCTCCTATACAAAAGATAGGGGATAAGATGTCTGATTGCGGGGGACCCCCGCGATCTTTCCTGCAGCACCCCCGTTCATGAGCTGCATGGAGTGAAGATCAATCCGTGGCTGATGACGGGCGATACAGGGGCCGGGGTATTGTGACATCCCGGCTCCGCCCCCTCGTGACATCATGGCCCCACCCCCTCAATGCAAGCCTATGGGAGGGGGCGTGACGGCTACTCTAGAGAGAGAAAAAAATGGGGCCAGAAAATTATACAGATTTGTAACAATTATTTCTATGTAAAAACCTCAAACCTTCCAAAGTACTTATCAGCTGCTGTATGCTCCACAGGAAGTTGTGTAGTTCTTTCCAGTCTGACAAATAGAAGTAATTTACATTTCTGTATAATTTTCTGGCCCTATTTTTTTCTCTAGAGTAGCCTTTTAAAGGGGTTCTCCGGTGGAAAACTTTTTTTTTTTTTCAGTTTTGTTTCTTTTTTCCTCCGGAGTGCCCCTTTAAAGGGGTGCTTCACCTCTAGACATCTTATCACCTATGTGCTGCGCCCGGCGTTCGTTTAGAGCGTCGGGTGCAATGACGGAGGCTTGTGACGTCATGACCGTGCAATGCTCGTGACATCACGGCCACGCCCCCTCAATGCACTTCTATGGGAGGGGCCGTGACATCACAAGTGGGCGTGTCCGTGACTTCACAAGCCTCCGCCCCGCATCGCCAGTCATCCGGCACCGGATGTTTGGGGTGCCGCAGCCGCGATCGCGGGGGGTCCCCTATCGTTTGGATAAGATGTCTAGGGGCGGAGTACCCCTTTAAGTTTATCACGGGGAAAAAAAAAAAGAAAATCAGAGCTTTACCCACTAAATATTACGTGTAACACAGACCTAAAAATACCACAGTGTTACATTGTTACTTTGTTCCTACCACTCAGCCATAAATACCTACCTCCTCGGGTCGTGACCATATTAGGTTTCAGCCGGGTAAAAATAACCTGAAAAGGGAAATTTGACTAAAAAAAAAAATAAATAAATCCTGAAGCCGTTTGGAATATTTATGGAACAGAAATCTACATCCTGCACTTTCAGCAGCGTCTTAATATTTTATTATTCATTTATTAGAACAACACACAACGGACAAATGAGTCTGCGCCAGGAAGAGACAAATTGGACAAGATTGGCGCTGAGCGTCCGGAACTGTCAGGAATCTTCTCTTTTTACAGATTTTGCATTTCAAATCTTCTCGAGTTTTTTTTTTTTTTTTCTCGCCGGCCGCTCGGCTCCATTACAGCTGCGGATTCTGACTCGGGGCCAAGATTACAGAGTATCAGAGCGGAGGAGCCGAGATCGCTTCCAAGTGCTTCCCTCTGGGGCCGCAGGAACGCCGGCATCATTAAAATCCACTCCAAATCTTCTGTTTCCGAGGAGCTGAGATGTGACTTACAGCCAATAGGAACGCTACGATCTGACATTTTACAATTCCACAAGGGAAAGGCACGAAAAAAATACAAAAAGGAAAAGACAAAATAAAGCTTCATCAGTTAAGGAGAACACAGACTTGTATTTATTAATATATATATATATATATATATATATATATATATATATATATATATATATTCAGTTATGTAAAAAAACATTATTAGTGCTTTACTTATGCTACAATCTATATAATCCTGAATTATTCCAGTATCACAATGGCCGTCGAGCGCACACAATATGCTGACATGTCATGATCACTTTCTTTTCCCCCTCACTTTGTAGTATAGGCTGAGGCAGAATCAGCAGAGACATCTCATTATCAATAGAGGGCGGGTAATGAGATTCATCTCATTATCATTAGAGGGCGGGGTCAGCAGAGTCATCTCATTATCATTAGAGAGAGGGGTCAGCAGAGTCCTCTCATTATCATTAGAGGGCGGGGTCAGCAGAGTCATCTCATTATCATTAGACGGCGGTGTCAGTAGAATCATCTCATTATCATTAGAGGGCGGGGTCAGCAGAGTCATCTTATTATCATTAGGGGGTGGGGTCAGCAGAGTCATCTTATTATCATTAGGGGGTGGGGTCAGCAGAGTCATCTTATCATTAGAGGGTGGGGTCAGCAGAGTCATCTTATTATCATTAGAGGGCGGGGTCAGCTGAGTCATCTCATCATTAGAGGGTGGGGTCAGCAGAATCATCTCATTATCATTAGAGAGTGGGGTCAGCAGAGTCATCCCATTATCATTAGAGAGCGGGGTCAGCAGAGTCATCTCATTATCATTAGAGAGTGGTGTCAGCAGAATCATCTCATTGTCATTTGAGGGTGGGGTCAGCAGAGTCATCTCATTATCATTAGAGGGCAGAGTCAGCAGAAACATCTCTTTATCATTAGAGGGTGGGGTCAGCAGAGTCATCTCATTATCATTAGACGGCGGTGTCAGTAGAATCATCTCATTATCATTAGAGGGCGGGGTCAGCAGAGTCATCTTATTATCATTAGGGGGTGGGGTCAGCAGAGTCATCTTATTATCATTAGGGGGTGGGGTCAGCAGAGTCATCTTATCATTAGAGGGTGGGGTCAGCAGAGTCATCTTATTATCATTAGAGGGCAGGGTCAGCTGAGTCATCTCATCATTAGAGGGTGGGGTCAGCAGAATCATCTCATTATCATTAGAGAGTGGGGTCAGCAGAGTCATCTCATTATCATTAGAGAGCGGGGTCAGCAGAGTCATCTCATTATCATTAGAGGGTGGGGTCAGCAGAATCATCTCATTATCATTTGAGGGTGGGGTCAGCAGAGTCATCTCATTATCATTAGAGGGCAGAGTCAGCAGAATCATCTCTTTATCATTAGAGGGTGGGGTCAGCAGAGTCATCTCATTATCATTAGAGAGCGGGGTTAGCAGAGTCATCTCATTATCATTTGAGGGTGGGGTCAGCAGAGTCATCTCATTATCATTAGAGAGCGGGGTCAGCAGAGTCATCTCATTATCATTAGAGAGCGGGGTCAGCAGAGTCATATCATTATCATTAGAGGGCGGGGTCAGCAGAGTCATATCATTATCATTAGAGAGCGGGGTCAGCAGAGTCCTCTATCTATCTCATATCTATCTATTTCATATCTATCTATCTATCTATCTCATATCTATCTATCTATCTATCTCAAATCTATCTATCTCATATCTATCTACAGTGGGGATCAAAAGTTTGGGCACCCAGGTAAAATTTTGTATTACTGTGCATAAAGAAGCCAAGGAAAGATGGAAAAATCTCCAAAAGGCATCAAATTACAGATTAGACATTCTTAGAATATGTCAACAAAAGTTACATTTTATTTCCATCATTTACACTTTCAGAATAACAGAAAACAAAAAAATTGCGTCTGCAATAGTTTGGGCACCCTGCAGAGTTAATATCTTGTACTGCCCCCTTTGGCAAGTATCACAGCTTGTAAACACTTTTTGTATCCAGCCAAGAGTCTTACAATTCTTGTTTGAGGTATCTTTGCCCATTCTTCCTTACAAAAGTCTTCCAGTTCTTTGAGATCTCTGGGCTGTCAGACACCTACTGCTCTTTTAAGGTCTATCCATAGATTTTCAATTATGTTGAGGTCAGGGGACTGTGAAGGCCATGGCAGAACCTTCAGTTTACGCCTCTTGATGTAATCCCCCGTGGATTTCGAGGTGAGTTTAGGATCATTATCAATTTGTAGAAGCCATTCTCTCTTTAACTTCAGCTTTTTTACAGATGGCATCAAGTTAGCATCCAAAATTTGCAGAAATGTTATTGAATCCATTTTTCCTTCTACTCGTGAGATGTTCCCTGTGCCACTGGCTGCAAAACAACCCCAAAGCATGATTGATCCACCCCCATGCTTAACAGTTGGACAGAGGTTCTTTTCATTAAATTATGTTCCCCTTCTTCTCCAAACGTACCTTTGAATTGTTTTTCTCACAATCCTGCGAGCTGTTCTGTCTGATATTTTTCCTGGTATCCAGATCTTGCTTTAACTTCCACTGTTCCTGATGACTGCCATTTCTTATTTACACTCTGATTAGAGGATATTGACATCTGAAAACCTTTTGCTATCTTCTTATAGTCTTCTCCAGCTTTGTGAGCGTCAACTATTTTCAGTTTTAGATTTCTAGACTACTGCTTAGAAGATCCCATGGTGCTGATTGTTGGGGCAAGGTCAGATGAGTTTGGGCATTTAAATCCTTTGGAATTGACATCACCTGGTCTTGAGATTGAGAACAATCCATGACCAGGACTGCCATCAAAAATTTCGGGGCCCCTCACACAGCTCAAGGCCTGCCCCCCCCCCCCCCCCAGCTGGAAGGGGGGCATTCCGTACCCAGCATGGAGCGCCAGCGGACACGCCCCTCCATGTATCCTATAGAGATACATGGAGGGGGTGTGCCGGCCGCAGCTTCCTGCAGGGTACAGACGTGGAGGAGATCCCAGCACTTGGGCCCCCCTGCAATCTATAACTTATCCCCTAACAGTTATTTTTCACCAGACTACTCCTTTAACAGAGGGGCCTACCCAAACTATATGGAAGCAACTATTAACAGAGAGGCTTACCCAAACTATATAGGGGGCTCCATATAGTTTGCGTAGGCCCCTCTGTTAATAGTTGCCCCACACTGTACCCAAAATAAAATACTTTCCAACAGCTGGAGAACCACTTCAACCGAGGTGATCGATGGGGGTCTGAGCAGTCAGACCTCCACCAAAAAAATGGCCCTCGGGGCTCCCTCCCCCTTCCTGTCCCCCCCAGGGCCATTTTTTTGGTGGAGGTCCGACTGCTGAGACCCCCACCGATCACCTCGGTTGAAGTGGTTCTCCAGCTGTTGGAAAGCTAAAACTCCCATCATTCTGGAATGCCTCTGGCAATGGGAGTTGTAGTTTTGTAACAGCTGGAGACACACAGATTGGACACAGTTTTACCCATCATCACTGCAGAACTTACAAGTGACTACAGCTCTGATGGGACAGTCAGGAGAATACACAATGATATCAGTGACTACAGCTATGATGGGACAGTCAGGAGAACACACAATGATATCAGTGACCTGAGTAACGTCTTCTGACCTGAGTGATGTCTTCTCTGTTATCTTTTCTTCTTCATCTGGTCCAGAGACCAGGTCTTCCTCCAGCTCCATCTTCTCTGCAGGGTCTGACATCCAGACATCATTGGCTCCTCACTGTCAGCAGATCCTCATCCTCTGCATGAAGACAGTAATCATTATAACCTTGCCAGAAAGTGTAACCTAAATAAAATACTGCCATACACTGTACCCACTAAATATAATACTGCTATTCACTGTACCCACTTAATATAATACTTCCCCACACTGTACCCTGAATATAATACTGATATACACTGTACCCACTAATTATAATACTGCCATACAGTGTACCCTAAATAAAATACTGTCCCACACTGTACCCTGAATATAATAGTGCTATACACTGTACCCACTAAATATAATACTGCCATACACTGTACCCTAAATAAAATACTGCCCCACACTGTACCCTGAATATAATGCTGCCCCACACTGTACCCTGAATATAATACTGCTATACACTATGCCCACTAAATATAATACTGCCATACAGTGTACCCTAAATAAAATACTGCCCCACACTGTACCCTGAATATAATGCTGCCCCACACTGTACCCTGAATATAATACTGCTATACACTGTACCCACTAAATATAATACTGCTATACACTGTACCCTGAATGTAATACTGCTATACACTGTACCCACTAAATATAATACTGCCCCACACTGTACCCTGAATATTATACTGCTATACACTGTACCCACTAAATATAATCCTGCCACACACTGTAGCCTGAATATAATACTTCTATACACTGTACCCACTAAATATAATCCTGCCACACACTGTACCCACTAAATATAATCCTGCCACACACTGCATCCACTGAATATAATCCTGTCACACACTGTACCCTGAATATAATACTGCCACACACTGTATCCCCTGAATATAATCCTGCCACACACTGTACCCACTAAATATAATCCTGCCACACACTCTACCATGAATATAATACTGCCACACACTGTATCCTGAATATAATACTGCTATACACTGTACTCACTAAATATAATACTGCCACACACTGTACCCTGAATATAATACTGCCACACACTGTACCCTGAATATAATACTGCCATACACTCTACCCACTAAACATAATCCTGCCCTACACTGTACCCTGAATATAATACTGCTATACACTGTACCCACTAAAAATAATCCTGCCCCACACTGTACCCTAAATAAATTCTGCCCCACACTGTACTCTAAATAAAATACTGCCCCACACTGTACTCTGAATATAATCCTGCCACACACTGTACCCTGAATATAATACTGCTATACACTGTACCCTGAATATAATACTGCCACACACTGTACCCTGAATAAAATACTGCCACACACTGAACCCTAAATAAAATACTGCCACACACTGTATCTTCTGAATATAATCCTGCCACACATGCATACACAACATATATACATATACACCCCCTCTAATCCTCTGTGCTCTCATCACCCCCATAACCCCCCCACCAAACCTCTCCTCATCACTACTATAACCCCCCACCTCTCCTCATCACTACTATAACCCCCCTGCACCTCTCCTCATCATCCCCATAACCCCCTGCACCTCTCATAACCTCCATAACCCCCTGCACCTTTTATCACCCCCATAACACCTCCCTGTACCTCTTATCACCCCCATAGCCCCCCCTGCACCACTTATCACCTTCATAACACCCTTGCACCTCTTATCACCCCCATAACCCCCCTGCACCTCTTATCACCCCCATAACCCCCCTGCACCTCTTATCACCCCCATAACACCCCTCTGCACCTCTTATCACCCCCATCACACACCCCTGCACCTCTTATCACCCCCATAACCCCCCTCATCACACCCATATCACCCCCCTGCACCTCTTTTCACCCCCATAATCCCCCTGTACCTCTTCTTACCCCCATCACCCCCCTACACCATTTATCACCCCCATAACCCCCCCTGCACCATTTATCACCCCCATAACCCCCCTGCACCATTTATCACCCCCATAACACCCCCTTGCACCTCTTATCAACCCCATAACCACCCCTGCACCTTTTATCACCCCCATAACCCCCGTGCACCACTTATCACCTTCATAACACCCTCGCACCTCTTATCACCCCCATAACCCCCTGCACCTCTTATTACCCCTATAACCCCCATGCACCTCTTATCACCCCCATAACCCCCCCTGCACCTCTTATCACCCCCATAACCCCCCTGCACCTCTTATCACCCCCATAACACCCCTCTGCACGTCTTATCACCCCCATCACACACACCTGCACCTCTTATCACCTTCATAACCCCCTGCACCTCTTATTACCCCCATAACCACCCATGCACCTCTTATCACCCCCATAACCCCCTGCACCTCTTATCACCCCCATAACCCCCCTGCACCTCTTATCACCCCCATAACCCCCTGCACCTCTTATTACCCCCATAACACCCCTCTGCACCTCTTATCACCCCCATCACACACCCCTGCACCTCTTATCACCCCCATAACCCCCTGCACCTCTTATCACCCCATCTCACACCCCTGCACCATTTATCACCCCATAACACTCCCTGCACCTCTTATTACCCCCATAACCCCCCTCATCACCCCCATAACACCCCATGCACCTCTTATCACCCCCATAATCCCCCTGTACCTCTTATCACCCCCTGCACAATTTATCACCCCCATAACACCCCCTGCACCATTTATTACCCCCTTAACCCCCCCTGCACCATTTATCACCCCCCCCATAACACCCCCTGCACCTTTTATCACCCCCATAACCCCCTGCCCCTTTTATCACCCCCATAACACCCCCTGCACCTTTTATCACCCCCCCTGCACCTCTTATCACCCCATAATCCCCCCTGCACCTCTAATCACCCCCATAACCCCACTTGCACCATTTATCACCCACATAACCCCCTGCAGCATTTATCACCCACATAACCCCCCTGCACCATTTATCACCCACATAACACCCCCATACACCTCTTATCTCCCCCATAACAACCCCCCTGCACCTCTTATCACCCACATAACCCCCCTGCACCTCTTATCACCCACATACCCCCCTGCACCTCTTATCACCCACATACCCCCCCTGAACCTCTTATCACCCACATAACCCCCCTGCACCACTTATCACCCACATACCCCCCTGCACCTCTTATCACCCACATACCCCCCCCCCTGCATCTCTTATCACCCACATATCCCCCCCCCCCCTGGGCCCCCGTGCTTTACTTACCCTGTCGGGGATCGTTGCAGCGGCATGAGGCTCCAAGCGCTGGACAGGCAGGGAGGATGCTGGAGATCGTGCAGGGATAGGTCAGGTGATTGAAGGAGATGTGCGTGCCTGCACGGGGTATGTGACGTCTCTACTCCCAACAGCCCCTGACCCGTCCAGCCCCACTATGATTCTTAAGGGGCCCGCGCGCTAGAAATAGATAATTTCATGTGCGGGCCCCCCAGACTATGAGGCCCGGTCATAGTCCTGGGGGCACCAAGCGGTCAGTGAGTGACAGTTCAGGGAAGTCCGGGCCTCCTGAAGCTCCGGGCCCCATACAGGTGTATGGGTTGTACCCCCCTGATGGTGGCCCTGTCCATGACACTGGCAGGTCTCAGCTTTGCAAAGGGGGCAGTGCATGCTACAAATTCTGCAGGGGGCCCAAACTTTAGCAGACGCTATTTTTTTGTTTTTTTATTATTTTGAAGGTGTAATTGATGAAAACAAAATCTAACTTTTGTTGACATATTATAAGAATGTCTAATCTATAATTTCATACCTTTTGGAGATTGTTCCATCTTTCCTTATGCACATTAATACACATTTTTACCTGGAAAGCCCAAACTTTTGATCCCCATGGTAGGAGCAGTATTATAGTAGTTATATTCTTGTATATAGGAGCAGTATTATAGTAGTTATATTCTTGTATATAGGAAGCAGTTTTATAGTAGTTATATTCTTGTATATAGGAGCAGTATTATAGTAGTTATATTCTTGTATATAGGGGGCAGTATTATAGTAGTTATATTCTTGTATATAGGGGGCAGTATTATAGTAGTTATATTCTTGTATATAGGAGCAGTATTATAGTAGTTATATTCTTGTATATAGGAGCAGTATTATAGTAGTTATATTCTTGTATATAGGAGCAGTATTATAGTAGTTATATTCTTATACATAGGGGCAGTATTATAGTAGTTATATTCTTGTATATAGGGGCAGTATTATAGTAGTTATATTCTTGTATATAGGAGCAGTATTATAGTAGTTATATTCTTGTATATAGTGGCAGTAATATAGTAGTTATGTTCTTGTATATAGGAGCAGTATTATAGTAGTTATATTCTTGTATATAGGAGCAGTATTATAGTAGTTATATTCTTGTATATAGGAGCAGTATTATAGTAGATATATTCTTGTATATAGGAGCAGTATTATAGTAGTTATATTATTGTATATAGGAGCAGTATTATAGTACCGGTAGTTATATTCTTGTATATAGGAGCAGTATTATAGTAGTTATATTCTTGCATATAGGAGCAGTATTATAGTAGTTATATTCTTGTATATAGGAGCAGTATTATAGTAGATATATTCTTGTATATAGGAGCAGTATTATAGTAGTTATATTATTGTATATAGGAGCATTATTATAGTAGTTATATTCTTGTATATAGGAGCAGTATTATAGTAGTTATATTCTTGTATATAGGAGCAGTATTATAGTAGTTATATTCTTGTATATAGGAGCAGTATTATAGTAGTTATATTCTTGTATATAGGAGCAGTATTATAGTAGATATATTCTTGTATATAGGGGCAGTATTATAGTAGTTATATTATTGTATATAGGAGCAGTATTATAGTAGTTATATTCTTGTATATAGGGGCAGTATTATAGTAGTTATATTCTTGTACATAGGGCTTAGTATCATTTTCTATTCATTTATATAGGTGCAGTATTATTTACTTTTGTCACCCACAATTACAGATGTCCCCACTATTTATTCCTATATAATACATATATATTTATTTTGTCAGTTGATGCTTTGATAAATTAGTATCCTGTAATGAAGTTTCACGCAGAGTCATTCATTTAATACCAGACGGTATAAATCCGTAAACACCTTCCATGACCTCAAACTAATGTAAATTGATTGTCAGAATGTCCTAAGGCAGTGATTCCCAACAGGGGTGCCTCCAGCTGTTGCGAAACTACAACTCCCAGCATGCCCGGACAGCCTTTGGCTGTCCGGGCATGCTGGGAGTTGTAGTTTTGCAACAGCTGGAGGCACCCTGGTTGAGAAACACTGTCTTAAGCGTTTACATTGAGGCCTATGGCGCCATTCCTTTATTTGCTCCTTTATTTGGGAGTTTAGGGCTTTTCTGAAGTCTTTGCAGACGTTCCGGATCTCTGTACAGTTCCAAAGCTTTGGAAGAAAGGTTGGAATAAATATGTAAATGAGGGATTAGACCGCAGCGAGCGGATGACTGTGATCTAGTTCTGCAGGATGCCGCGCTTCACAGGTGCCTAATTTAAATGTGTCGCCTAATTTTCTTTTTTTCCCACTGATGAGAGCCGGATACTGAAATATGTTCTTTTTTTTTTTTTTTTTTGTTATAATTAGATTTTTATTTTGCATTATTTTTTATATTATTATGAGGGAGGTCACAGATGAATATTTTTTTTTATGGGGGTGGGACGCATCATTTTATTGGGGTGCATTACTTTAAAACATATTCCCTGCAGGGTAGTGGATAAGTGTCTGTTTGCAGGGGGTCAAAATTACATTTCATATGGACATACATCTGCAAACCTATTAATATGACACTTAAAATGTATCTCTGGCTCCTCCCATTTCTCTTGATCATCTCTGAGATGTTTCTCCACCTTGATCGGAGTCACCAGTGGTAAATTCAGCTGATTGGGCAAAACACAGCCCTATCTATGTAAGCCATGAGGGGGAAAGAACTGCCTGTAGAGCTCAGACACAGTCCTGTCTATATAAGATCTCACAGCTGACAATGTATATTAGAGCAAACACCAAGTCATGATGTGAAAGAACTGCCTGTAGAGCTCAGACACAGCCCTGTCTATATAAGCCATAAGGTAGAAAGTACTGCTTGTAGAGCTCAGACACAGCCCTGTCTATATAAGCCATGAGGAGGAAAGAACTGCCTGTAGAGCTCAGACTCAGCCCTGTCTATATAAGGTCTCACAGCTGACAGTGTATATCAGAGCAAACACCAAGCCATGAGGGGGAAAGAACTGCCTGTAGAGCTCAGGCACAGCCCTGTCTATATAAAATCTCACAGCTGACAATGTATATAAGAGCAAACACCAAGCCATGAGAGGGAAAGATCTGCCTGTAGAGCTCAGACACAGTCCTGTCTATATAAGATCTCACAGCTGACAATGTATATCAGAACAAACACCAAGCCATGAGAGGGAAAGGTCTGCCTGTAGAGCTCAGACACAGTCCTGCCTATATAAGATCTCACAGCTGACAATGTATATCAGAGCAAACACCAAGATATGAGGGGGAAAGAACTGCCTGTAGAGCTCAGACACAGCCCTGTCTATATAAGGTCTCACCGCTGACAATATATATCAGAGCAAACACCAAGCCATGAGAGGGAAAGGTCTGCCTGTAGAGCTCAGAGACAGAATTGTTTGCAGGCACAGAACTGGAGCAGGGGACAAAATATTTTTGCTGCACTAAAAGTTCCCAAGAGCTCAGTGGCCTTCATAATTCTAACATGGAAGAAAAAGGAACAACCAGGACTCTTCGTAGTGCTGCCGCCCCACCAAACTAAGGATACAACTAAGGATACAGAGAAGAAGGGATTTGGTTAGAGAAGTGACAAAAAACCCAATGGCCACTATGGCTGAGCTCCAAAGATCATGTGTGCAGATGGGAGAAACTTACAGAAGTCAGATTGGTCTGGTAAGACCAAGATTGAAATTTTTGGCCTCAACTCTAAGAATTATATCTGGAGGAGACCAGGCACTGCTCATCACCTCCCTAGTACCATCCCTACAGTGATTATGGTGGGGGCAGCATCATGTCTGGGGGAAACCAGACGCTGCCCATCACCTGCCCAATACCATCCCTACAGTGATCATGGTGGGGGCAGCATCATGTCTGGGGGAAACCAGGCACTGCCCATCACCTGCCCAATACCATCCCTACAGTGATCATGGTGGGGGCAGCATCATGTATAGAGGAAAGCAGGTACTGCCCATCACCTGCCCAATACCATCTCTACAGTGATAATGGTGGGGGCTGCATCATGTCTGGAGGAAACCAGGCACTACCCATCACCGGCCCAATACCATCCCTACAGTGATCATGGCGGGGGCAGCATCATGTCTGGGGGAAACCAGGCACTGCCCATCACCTGCCCAATACCATCCCTACAGTGATCATGGTGGGGGCAGCATCATGTCTGGGGGAAACCAGGCACTGCCCATCACCTGCCCAATATCATCCCTACAGTGATCATGGTGGAGGCAGCATCATGTCTGGGGGAAACCAAGCACTGCCCATCACCTGCCCAATACCATCCCTACAGTGATCATTGTGGGGGCAGCATCATGTCTGGGGGAAACCAGGCACTGCCCATCACCTGCCCAATACCATCCCTACAGTGATCATGGTGGGGGCTGCATCATGTCTGGGGGAAACCAGGCACTGCCCATCGCCTGCCCAATACCATCCCTACAGTGATCATGGTGGGGGCAGCATCATGTCTGGAGGAAACCAGGTACTGCCCATCATCTGCCCAATACCATCCCTGCAGTGATCATGGTGGGGGCAGCATCATGTCTGGGGGAAACCAGGCACTGCCCATCACCTGCCCAATACCATCCCTACAGTGATCATGGTGGGGGCAGCATCATGTCTGGAGGAAACCAGGTACTGCCCATCACCTGCCCAATACCATCCCTACAGTGATCATGGTGGGGGCAGCATCATGTCTGGGGGAAACCAGGTACTGCCCATCACCTGCCCAATACCATCCCTACAGTGACCATGGTGGGGGCAGCATCATGTCTGGGGGAAACCAGGCACTGCCCATAACCTGCCCAATACCATCCCTACAGTGATCATGGTGGGGGCAGAATCATGTCTGGGGGAAACCAGGCACTGCCCATAACCTGTCCAATACCATCCCTACTGTGATCATGATGTGGGGAAGCATCATGTCTGGGGGAAACCAGGTACTGCCCATCACCTGCCCAATACCATCCCTACAGTGACCATGGTGGGGGCAGCATCATGTCTGGGGGAAACCAGGCACTGCCCATAACCTGCCCAATACCATCCCTACAGTGATCATGGTGGGGGCAGAATCATGTCTGGGGGAAACCAGGCACTGCCCATAACCTGTCCAATACCATCCCTACTGTGATCATGATGTGGGGAAGCATCATGTCTGGAGAAAACCAGGCTCTGCCCATAACCTGTCCAATTCCATCCCTACAATTATCATGGTGGGGGCAGAATCATGTCTGGAGGAAACCAGGTACTGCCCATCACCTGCCCAATACCATCCCTACAGTGATAATGGTGGGGGCTGCATCATGTCTGGAGGAAACCAGGCACTGCCCATCACCTGCCCAATACCATCCCTACAGTGATCATGGTGGGGGCAGCATCATGTCTGGGGGAAACCTGGCACTGCCCATCACCTGCCCAATACCATCCCTACAGTGATCATGGTGGGGCCACATCATATCTGGAGGAAACCAGGCACTGCCCTTCGCCCAATACCATCCATACAGTGATCATGGTGGGGGCAGCATCATGTCTGGAGGAAACCAGGCACAGCTTATCACCTGCCCAATACCATCCCTACAGTGATCATGGTGGGGGCAGCATCATGTCTGGGGGAAACCAGGTACTACCCATCACCTGCCCAATACCATCCCTACAGTGATCATGGTGGGGGCAGCATCATGTCTGGGGGAAACCAGGTACTACCCATCACCTGCCCAATACCATCCCTACAGTGATCTTGGTGGGGGCAGCATCATGTCTGGGGGAAACCAGGTACTGCCCATCACCTGCCCAATACCATCCCTATAGTGATCATGGTGGGGGCAGCATCATGTCTGGGGGAAACCAGGTACTGCCCATCACCTGCCCAATACCATCCCTACAGTGATCTTGGTGGGGGCCGCATCATGTCTGGGGGAAACCAGGTACTGCCCATCACCTGCCCAATACCATCCCTACAGTGATCATGGTGGGGGCAGCATCATGTCTGGGGGAAACCAGGTACTGCCCATCACCTGCCCAATACCATCCCTACAGTGATCATGGTGGGGGCAGCATCATGTATAGAGGAAACCAGGTACTGCCCATCACTTGCCCAATATCATCCCTACAGTGATCATGGTGGGGGCAGCATCATGTCTGGAGGAAACCAGGCACTGCCCATCACCTGCCCAATACCATCCCTACAGTGATCATGGTGGGGGCAGCATCATGTCTGGGGGAAACCAGGTACTGCCCATCACCTGCCCAATACCATCCCTACAGTGATCATGGTGGGGGCAGCATCATGTCTGGGGGAAACCAGGTACTGCCCATCACCTGCCCAATACCATCCCTACAGTGATCATGGTGGGGGCAGCATCATGTATAGAGGAAACCAGGTACTGCCCATCACCTGCCCAATACCATCCCTACAGTGATCATGGTGGGGGCAGCATCATGTCTGGGGGAAACCAGGTACTGCCCATCACCTGCCCAATACCATGCAACTTGTCAGAGCTGAGAGGATCTGCAGAGAATAATGGCAGAAATCCCCAAATCCAGGTGTATAAACCTTGTGGCCTCATCCCCAAGAAGACTGGAGGCTGGAATCACTGCCAAAGGGGCTTCAACTAAGTCCTGAGTAAAGGGTATGAATACTTATGTCACTGCAAGTTTCAAGTTTTTCCTTTTTAATAAATTAGCAAAGATTTGTAACATTAACTCCTTATGGGATATTGAGGGCAGAATGTGGAAAATGCAAGGAGCAACAGAACAAAATCATAGAAAAGTTATTCTGCTGCCCACAGTGTTCAGAACATTTTGTTCCTAATGCGTGGAGCGGGCGGTGGGGTTTCGTGATGTCACGGCCACACCCCTCATGACTTCACACCATGCCCCCTCAATGCAAGTCTATGCCCTCACCCATAGACTTGTATTGAGTGGGCATGACGTGACATCATGAGAGGCGTGGCCATGACATCACGAACCCCCGCCGCATTCAAGTTTCTAAATGAACGCCGGGTGCTGCACCAAGACCACGAGGGTCCCAGCTACGGGATCCCTATCTTTTGGATAGTTGATAGGATGTCTAGGGGTGGAGTACCCCTTTAAATGGTCTAAAACCTTTCTGCATACATGGTATATGGAAGCTGATTGGAGGCAGGTAACATCTACATCTACAGATCTCCCATCTGGCATGTATTACTGGGAGGGGCACATCGGTATAAAAAATGTCTGAAACTAGGAGCAAGTTGCAAATTACATATAAGGAGGTCTGAACATGAATGAAGGAATGAAGACTGCAGTCTGAAACATAGTGCAACTTTGTTAACCTAAAGTAACCACTGACATATGTCATTTTTTTTTAAAATAATGTCAGAGATGTTCATAGCTTTTAAAGGGGTATTCCAGTATTAGTAAATTGTTTTGAAATAAAACTATTGTCACGATGCCGGCTGGCAGGTAGTGGATCCTCTGTGCCAGAGAGGGATTGGCGTGGACCGTGCTAGTGGATCGGTTCTAAGCCACTACTGGTTTTCACCAGAGCCCGCCGCAAAGCGGGATGGTCTTGCTGCGGCGGTAGTGACCAGGTCGTATCCACTAGCAACGGCTCAACCTCTCTGGCTGCTGAAGATAGGCGCGGTACAAGGGAGTAGACAGAAGCAAGGTCGGACGTAGCAGAAGGTCGGGGCAGGCAGCAAGGATCGTAGTCAGGGGCAACGGCAGGAGGTCTGGAACACAGGCTAGGAACACACAAGGAACGCTTTCACTGGCACTAAGGCAACAAGATCCGGCAGGGAAGTGCAGGGGAAGTGAGGTGATATAGGGAAGTGCACAGGTGAAGACACTAATTGGAATCACTGCGCCAATCAGCGGCGCAGTGGCCCTTTAAATCGCAAAGACCCGGCGCGCGCGCGCCCAAGGGAGCGGGGCCGCGCGCGCCGGGACAGGACCGAGGGAGAGCGAGTCAGGTACGGGAGCCGGGGTGCGCATCGCGAGCGGGCGCTACCCGCATCGCGAATCGCATCCCGGCTGGCAGCGGAATCGCAGCGCCCCGGGTCAGTGGATCTGACCGGAGCGCTGCAGTGGGGAGAGTGAAGCGAGCGCTCCGGGGAGGAGCGGGGACCCGGAGCGCTCGGCGTAACAGTACCCCCCCCCTTGGGTCTCCCCCTCTTCTTAGAGCCTGAGAACCTGAGGAGCAGACTTTTGTCTAGGATGTTGTCCTCAGGTTCCCAGGATCTCTCTTCAGGACCACAACCCTCCCAGTCCACTAAAAAAAAAGTTTTCCCTCTGACCTTTTTGGAAGCTAAGATCTCTTTGACAGAGAAGATGTCCGAGGAGCCGGAAACAGGAGTGGGAGGAACAGATTTGGGAGAAAAACGGTTGAGGATGAGTGGTTTGAGAAGAGAGACGTGAAAGGCATTAGGGATACGAAGAGAAGGAGGAAGAAGAAGTTTATAAGAGACAGGATTAATTTGACACAAAATTTTGAAAGGACCAAGATAGCGTGGTCCCAACTTGTAGCTAGGGACACGGAAGCGGACATATTTAGCGGAGAGCCATACCTTGTCTCCAGGGGAAAAAACGGGAGGAGCTCTTCTTTTCTTATCCGCGAACTTCTTCATGCGTGATGAAGCCTGTAAGAGAGAATTTTGGGTCTCTCTCCATATGATGGAAAGGTCACGAGAAATTTCATCCACAGCGGGCAGACCAGAGGGCAAGGGGGTAGGGAGGGGGGGAAGAGGGTGACGGCCGTACACCACGAAAAATGGGGATTTGGAGGAAGATTCAGAGACCCTGAAGTTATACGAGAATTCGGCCCATGGAAGGAGATCTGCCCAGTCATCCTGGCGGGAGGAAACAAAATGTCGCAAATAATCACCCAAGATCTGGTTAATTCTTTCTACTTGTCCATTGGACTGGGGATGATATGCAGAAGAAAAATTTAATTTAATCTTGAGTTGTTTACAGAGAGCCCTCCAGAATTTAGACACGAATTGGACGCCTCTATCCGAGACAATCTGCGTAGGCAACCCGTGAAGACGAAAAATGTGTACAAAAAATTGTTTAGCCAACTGAGGCGCAGAAGGAAGACCAGGAAGAGGGATGAAATGTGCCATTTTGGAGAATCGATCAACGACCACCCAAATAACAGTGTTGCCACGGGAAGGGGGTAAATCAGTAATAAAATCCATACCAATCAGAGACCAAGGCTGTTCGGGGACAGGCAGGGGATGAAGAAAACCAGCGGGCTTCTGGCGAGGAGTCTTATCCCGGGCACAGATAGTGCAGGCTCGCACAAAGTCCACAACATCCGTCTCCAGAGTCGGCCACCAATAGAAGCGGGAGATGAGTTGCACAGATTTCTTGATGCCCGCATGACCTGCGAGATGGGAGGAGTGACCCCATTTGAGGATTCCGAGGCGTCGGCGTGGAGAAACAAAGGTCTTTCCTGGAGGAGTTTGCCTGATGGAGGCAGGAGAAGTGGAGATCAGGCAGTCAGGTGGAATGATGTGTTGCGGAGAGAGTTCAACTTCTGAGGCATCCGAGGAACGAGAGAGAGCATCGGCCCTAATGTTCTTATCGGCAGGACGAAAGTGAATCTCAAAATTAAATCGGGCAAAGAACAGAGACCACCGGGCCTGGCGAGGATTCAGCCGTTGGGCAGACTGGAGGTAGGAGAGGTTCTTGTGGTCGGTGTAGATAATAACAGGAAAACTTGATCCCTCCAGCAGATGCCTCCATTCCTCAAGTGCTAATTTAATGGCTAGAAGCTCTCGATCCCCGATGGAGTAGTTCCTCTCCGCTGGAGAGAAGGTCCTAGAGAAAAAACCACAAGTGACAGCATGCCCGGAAGAATTTTTTTGTAGAAGAACAGCTCCAGCTCCCACTGAGGAGGCATCAACCTCCAATAGGAAGGGTTTGGAAGGGTCAGGTCTGGAGAGCACGGGAGCCGAAGAAAAGGCAGACTTGAGTCGTTTAAAGGCGTCTTCTGCTTGAGGAGGCCAAGACTTGGGATCAGCATTTTTTTTGGTTAAAGCCACGATAGGAGCCACAACGGTAGAAAAATGTGGAATAAATTGCCTGTAATAATTGGCGAACCCCAAAAAGCGTTGGATAGCACGGAGTCCGGAGGGGCGTGGCCAATCTAAGACGGCAGAGAGTTTGTCTGGATCCATCTGTAGTCCCTGGCCAGAGACCAAATATCCTAGAAAAGGAAGAGATTGGCATTCAAACAGACATTTCTCAATTTTGGCATAGAGTTGATTGTCACGAAGTCTCTGAAGAACCATACGGACATGCTGGCGGTGTTCTTCTAGATTGGCAGAAAAAATTAGGATATCGTCCAGATATACAACAACACAGGAGTATAACAGATCACGAAAAATTTCATTAACAAAGTCTTGGAAGACGGCAGGGGCGTTGCACAGGCCAAAGGGCATGACCAGATACTCAAAGTGTCCATCTCTGGTGTAAAATGCCGTTTTCCACTCATCCCCCTCTCTGATGCGGATGAGGTTATAGGCGCCTCTTAAGTCCAATTTAGTAAAGATGTGGGCACCTTGGAGGCGATCAAAGAGTTCAGAGATGAGGGGTAAGGGGTAGCGGTTCTTAACCGTGATTTTATTAAGACCGCGGTAGTCAATGCAAGGACGTAGGGAGCCATCTTTTTTGGACACAAAGAAAAATCCGGCTCCGGCAGGAGAGGAGGATTTACGGATAAAGCCCTTTTTTAGATTCTCCTGGACGTATTCAGACATGGCAAGAGTCTCTGGGGCAGAGAGAGGATAAATTCTGCCCCGGGGTGGAGTAGTGCCCGGGAGGAGGTCGATAGGACAATCATAAGGCCTGTGAGGAGGTAGAGTCTCAGCTTGTTTTTTGCAGAAAACATCCGCGAAGTCCATATAGGCCTTAGGGAGACCGGTTACTGGAGGAACCACAGAGTTACGGCAAGGGTTACTGGGAACCGGTTTTAGACAGTTCTTGGAACAAGAGGACCCCCAACTCTTGATCTCCCCAGTGGACCAATCCAGGGTTGGGGAATGAAGTTGAAGCCAGGGAAGTCCAAGGAGAATTTCCGAGGTGCAATTGGGGAGGACCAAAAGTTCAATCCTCTCGTGATGAGATCCGATGCTCATAAGAAGGGGCTCCGTGCGGAAACGTATGGTACAGTCCAATCTTTCATTGTTTACACAATTGATGTAAAGGGGTCTGGCGAGACTGGTCACTGGGATGTTGAACTTGTTGACGAGAGAGGCCAAAATAAAATTTCCTGCAGATCCAGAGTCCAAGAAGGCCACAGTAGAGAAGGAGAAGGCAGAGGCAGACATCCGCACAGGCACAGTAAGACGTGGAGAAGCAGAGTAGACATCAAGGACTGTCTCACCTTTGTGCGGAGTCAGCGTACGTCTTTCCAGGCGGGGAGGACGGATAGGACAATCCCTCAGGAAGTGTTCGGTACTAGCACAGTACAGGCAGAGGTTCTCCATACGGCGTCGTGTCCTCTCTTGAGGTGTCAGGCGAGACCGGTCGACCTGCATAGCCTCCACGGCGGGAGGCACAGGAACAGATTGCAGGGGACCAGAGGAGAGAGGAGCCGAGGAGAAGAAACGCCTCGTGCGAACAGAGTCCATATCTTGGCGGAGTTCCTGACGCCTTTCGGAAAAACGCATGTCAATGCGAGTGGCTAGGTGAATAAGTTCATGTAGATTAGCAGGAATTTCTCGTGCGGCCAGAACATCTTTAATGTTGCTGGATAGGCCTTTTTTAAAGGTCGCGCAGAGGGCCTCATTATTCCAGGATAATTCTGAAGCAAGAGTACGGAATTGTACGGCATACTCGCCAACGGAAGAATTACCCTGGACCAGGTTCAACAGGGCAGTCTCAGCAGAAGAGGCTCGGGCAGGTTCCTCAAAGACACTTCGGATTTCCGAGAAGAAGGAGTGTACAGAGGCAGTGACGGGGTCATTGCGGTCCCAGAGCGGTGTGGCCCAAGACAGGGCTTTTCCAGACAGAAGGCTGACTACGAAAGCCACCTTAGACCTTTCAGTGGGAAACAGGTCCGACATCATCTCCAGATGCAGGGAACATTGGGAAAGAAAGCCACGGCAAAACTTAGAGTCCCCATCAAATTTATCCGGCAAGGATAGGCGTAGACCAGGAGCGGCCACTCGCTGCGGAGGAGGTGCAGGAGCCGGTGGAGGAGATGACTGCTGAAGCTGTGGTAGTAACTGCTGTAGCATAACGGTCAGTTGAGACAGCTGTTGGCCTTGTTGCGCTATCTGTTGTGACTGCTGGGCGACCACCGTGGTAAGGTCAGCGACAACTGGCAGAGGAACTTCAGCGGGATCCATGGCCGGATCTACTGTCACGATGCCGGCTGGCAGGTAGTGGATCCTCTGTGCCAGAGAGGGATTGGCGTGGACCGTGCTAGTGGATCGGTTCTAAGCCACTACTGGTTTTCACCAGAGCCCGCCGCAAAGCGGGATGGTCTTGCTGCGGCGGTAGTGACCAGGTCGTATCCACTACCAACGGCTCAACCTCTCTGGCTGCTGAAGATAGGCGCGGTACAAGGGAGTAGACAGAAGCAAGGTCGGACGTAGCAGAAGGTCGGGGCAGGCAGCAAGGATCGTAGTCAGGGGCAACGGCAGGAGGTCTGGAACACAGGCTAGGAACACACAAGGAACGCTTTCACTGGCACAATGGCAACAAGATCCGGCAAGGAAGTGCAGGGGAAGTGAGGTGATATAGGGAAGTGCACAGGTGAAGACACTAATTGGAATCACTGCGCCAATCAGCGGCGCAGTGGCCCTTTAAATCGCAAAGACCCGGCGCGCGCGCGCCCTAGGGAGCGGGGCCGCGCGCGCCGGGACAGGACCGAGGGAGAGCGAGTCAGGTACGGGAGCCGGGGTGCGCATCGCGAGCGGGCGCTACCCGCATCGCGAATCGCATCCCGGCTGGCAGCGGAATCGCAGCGCCCCGGGTCAGTGGATCTGACCGGAGCGCTGCAGCGGGGAGAGTGAAGCGAGCGCTCCGGGGAGGAGCGGGGACCCGGAGCGCTCGGCGTAACAACTATTACCCGAAGACATATAACTTACTAAATATGTTAACACACATTGTACTAGCTTCAGCGTGTTTTTGTTTGAATCACCCATACAGGAAGCTGTATAGTCCTCTCATTGTCTGTGCAGTGTTGTCTCCAGCTCTCCGGCTCCTCCTTCTGTCCTGACAGTAAGTTGTGTAGTCCTCTCATTTTTAGTATGTGTTGTCTCAGCAGCTTCTCCACTCCTAATTCTCTCCTTAAAGGAAGTTGTGTAGTCTTCTCATGGCCAGTGTGGAGTTAGGTCAGAAGCTCATTGGATCTTCCCCCTCTCCTAACAGTAAGTTTTGTAGTCCTCTCATTGTCAGTGTGTTGTTGTCTCAGCAGCTCTCCATCTCCTCCTTCTCTTTTGACATTAAGTTATGTAGCCCTCTTTTTGTCTCTGTAGTATGATTTCAGCATCTCCCGGCTCCTCCTTCTCTCCTGAGATGATGCATTATCCTCTGCTGTCTCAGAAGCTATAGCCCATGAGTGATTTCACCACTTTTAACCAGACCCTTCAGCTACATCACCATCTCTCTATCATATACACATATACATATATATCTTTATTTGGACATTTAGGGAAGAATGAGGTGTGGTTACAGCATGCTGCCTTGTGCTGAGCAATGCCACATGCAGAGGAGCAGACAGGGAATGAATACAGCAGGTACAATGTTCTGCTGTGTTAAGCAGTGTTCTTCAGCAGACATGGGAGGGGATCTGGTAAGAGTTCTGTTGGAGGGGAGTAAGTAGGGTGGGAGGACTTTGATGAAGAGCTGAGCGAAAGCAATGCATTCTGGTAATTGTAGTACTGAGCAACTGTTTATGCAGGAAGAACAGTGTTTATCTGACATAGGAAGGGAATCACAGACACAGAAAACAAATAGATTTTTGGGGATTCGGGAGTGCCCCTATAGGTTCATAAACTTTTCAGCCATGACACAATCACTCATTCGTTTATGTACAATCAGAGTCACCGTAGTCATTGTTGGGGGTAGAGTAGTAGAAGTTTTTTATTATTTGTACATTAAATGATTCTTTAAGTTTTTTTTGTTTTTTGTTTTCAGTTAACAAAACGCACTGATTAATCTGGTGCCCCGGGGCATTTTCTGAAGCTCTTTTAATACATTTTTTTTTTGTCTTTTTTTTTTTTTTAAAGGTGGGTAAAGATAGTAAAGAGAAGAAGCAGAGAGAGGTGCAGCGTGAAATAACTTATCACCAAACAGTCAAATACCAGTTCAACAAGCTGAGTACAACGATCTGTGAATTCCCTCTACCGATAGGAACCCCATCAGATTTGTTTTCTAGAGCAAAAATATTTTTCCCGTACTTTCTGAACCAGTGCAAAAAATGCTTCTATCAATGCCAAGCAAATACAATTTGTTCTAAATGTGCAACATGCGGTCACAGGTGGAAATGGTGTCAAGCACGATAGGAACAATACAAAAAAATAAAATTAAAATAAAAAAAGATCACACAAAACTAATTGTAATGAATGCTTTAGCACCATAAATGTATCAAGCCATTTCTGATCATTGTATTTGGTCGGTGACTATTTACAGTATGTACGGTGATAGCTGCCTTTATTGTCCAGCTACATATGAGACATACATTACCGCCGTCGTAGGAAAAAACACATTTACCAGAAACCATTAAAATGTAGCACAAATAGTGCCCAACATAAATAGAGGCCACTGTCGGCTTTGCCCTTTTATGTAGTAATTTCTACAATTGTCGCCATCACTAAAAACTACACAAATGGTTTAAAATTTTGGGGTACAGGTCACTTAGGCTACTATTTGGGTTACAAATTTTGCAACTTTTTGATGAATGAGCCCAATAGATCAATGTGTCCAATTGCATCAATATCACAAACCCCGTGGCCCTAGTATATAAGGGGAGTTAACAATTGTTGAACAAACACCTAAAAAACACTTTTGAAAACACTTTTAAAGAAAACACTTTCACCTAACGCTGTAAACATGACTTCATTTTTTACACGTTTTACTGCGCTTCAGGTGGCGTCCTCAGGGGTAATGGCATGAATGAATGCCAGACCCTTAGGCTCAGGCTAATAAAAGTTATGTTTTATTTATAGTGTTATGTAAAAGTACAATTTTATCAATAGCGGAAATATATATTTTGGGAAACATTTAGGAAATGTAGGTCTACTGCTGATCAAGCCTTTTTTGTGAGTGCTGTACATGTGATGTTTTTGTATTTGGTGCGCCTTTTTGGTATTTTTTGCACCACTTGTGGATCCTAAGGGACTGTAAAGCCATATTAACATTTGGGCAGTGTGATTTGTTTATTTAGGTTTCCGCCGGGCCATTGTCACTATCACCCATTTATATTACTATTTTTGGGTGGCCAACATACTACAGCTTCCATCACTATTTCAATATGACAGCCCTAATTAATTTTTTTCTTTTGGCAGCGAAAAACCCATGTGGTCTTCCTTTTCCCATTTGCATTGCTTTATGTAGAAAACAAAAACACTAGTCAAAAAAAAAAAAAAAGAAAAGAATTTTTGAGATTTTAATTCAGAATTTTTTAAATGGTCAACAAGTTTATTAATGGGTAAGAAAATAGGGGGGAACTTATCAAGGCCCCATCTTTGACCAATTAAAAGATTTGGAGACTTCTTGGATGATAGAATGGACTGATAGCACACATCGTTAACACTACTACTATTTCTTTGAAGTACATTTAGATTTTTAGCATTTTTTTCTGAATTTTTTTTAAATTGTGTCCAAAGTCTACAAATTTTAGGCAACTGTTGACCATTTTTTCCTAATGAATGCTACACAAGTAGCATGTGCGCTGCCTCTCCATTCATTCTCTATCGGAGTTGCCATAACTATCAACATTATAAATTGCACCCGGTAGGTGGGGGGACCCTGTTACAGATGTGGCCCTGGGGTGCAAGAAATTCAAGATGAAGGGGTATTCCAGTGCCCAATAATTTCCTATCTCCTAATCACAGCGTTCAGATGTCTCTGCAGCTACCAAAGTGAATGAAAAAAGCAGCAGGGAATGTTAACGAGTCAGAATTTCTGCATGAAATTCTGTATGGAATTCCACATGAAAATTTCCACTGCAGGAAATGGCAATTAATTTCTTCGGAATTTACTGCAGAATTTTAACACAGAATTTTGTGCAGAAATTCTGCTGTGTGAACATAGCCTAACAGGAAACTTGGGTCCTTGTTCTTAAGAACACAGGGGCCTAGCAGTTGGATCCCCTCCCCCCTGACCAAATAGTTATTCCCTATCCTGTGTAAAGGTGATTACTTTTTTTTGTTGGGGAAAATCCCTATTCGACCGCCTATTCTATCTATTAGCCCAGTGGCTGTCAGAGCATGATGGGAATTTTCTTTTAAAAACATACGTTCACATGGAGAAAATTTACTCTAAAGGTTAATAACATAAAACTACCTCAGGAAACAATACAGATTCCAAACCTACAACATCAAAGACTAGAGAAAAAACGAAAACCAAGCAGCTCATCCCCAGACCGCGCCAAACAATTATAAAGTTGTTTCAATAAAAGATAATGTTTCACAACCTCCACGAAATCCAATTACTGCTCGGCAGCCACAGTTCGGGCTGTTACCGTCCTACTTGTTATATTATCATTGATTAATTCAATTCATAAAGTGGGATACCCGCAGACTCATTGGAAAAAATAAATTACAGCCGTAAGACGGAATGGGCCCGGAACAAATGATTTTCTATTTGCCGCGGACTATTTAGTAAGCAAAATTGCTTATTTTATGTCATCAAGTATTTAGAGTGAAAAATCTGCCGGGTGGTTTATGCGTGCTCCGAGGCAATATATTACAGCATCAGAATATTATTAACTCTATATGATTCGTAGAGGTTACACTGGTGCCCTAAGGATGAAGGGGGGGGGGGGGGGGTAGCACTTAGAAGGTAAGAAAAAATAAATGTTATAAATTGCACAATGTAGGTGGGGGCCCCGTTGCAGACATTCCACTGGGGTGCAAGAGGCTCAAGTTAGGGTGGTTTCACACCAAGTTTTTGCAGATCCGGGACCGCATATGGCAGGGAGAGGGGCAACCGCACACTGCCGCATGCGGTCCCGTATCTCTTATAGTTCTATGAGCGACCGGAGTCAAATGCTGCCTCCGGTCGGCTCAGATTTGCAAACGTATGCGGTTTTAGGTCCGGTTAGAAACCGCATACGTTTGCAAATCGGAGCCGACCATAGGCAGCGTTTGACTCCGGTCGCTCAGAGAACTATATGAGATACGGGACCGCATGCGGCAGTGTGCGGTTGCCCCTCTCCCTGCCGTATGCAGTCCCAGATCTGCAAAAACTTGGTGTGAAACCACCCTTAAAGGGGTAGGTCCAGTGCCCAATAATCCACTAAGCACACCGCTTGTCTGTCTCCAGTGGCTCTATGGAGAATGAATGGAGTGGCGGTGTGCATGCTTGTCTAGCATCTCCTTTCTGCAAGGAGAGTTGGGTTCGTGTTCGGGATATCACAGAAGGAAACATCAGGCAGACCCTCTTAATTGAACACTTATTTCCTGTCCTGTGGATAGGGGATAAGTTATTGGGTGCTAGAATACCACTTTAAGTCTTAATTGGTAAAACATGTATCTGTACATTAGCAGGTGGCTATAGATTTACAGTCATTCTTTATATTACACAATACTAAGTCCCTACAGAGACTCATGACTTGCAACTCCTGAGCCTAGATGCAAAGTTAAGAAAAGAGACTGTCAACAATCATGCACTATTTATTCCACAGCTATCCTCAAAAGTGGCAAGAAGTTAATTGATCCTTCCCCCGCCCAAGTGAATAGAACTAATCTGATATAGCAGACACAGTCGTCTCTTAATGTTTGGAACGGTGTCTAGAAAACAATGACATAAACTTAGCACTCACTTGAGAGCCACTGCCCCTTTAGTTCGTTAATCTACAAAAATACCTGGAAACAGACCCCAAAGCTCTAATATTGACAATCTATTCTAAGGATAAGACATCAAAATTATTGTGGCAGAAAAGTCACTGAACATTATCAACGTAATCATAAATGAGTATATTCTCAATATTGTTTACTACTTTTCCTACCATAAACAGTGACCTTCTAGTCCATGGGCAAGTTCTGGAATGGCAGCTTGGTTTTATTTAAATGAATACAACAGCAGACATAGCCTATAGACAAAAGTGGAGCTGTTTTGGAAAAAAATCCAAGACTTTGTCTCATCCTTGACATCTCCTCTTAAGTCTGAAACGGTCAATATCGTCGGTAAAGGAGATGAATAGGTTAATTGTACGAAATAAAAATTTCTGTTTATATCATTAATTCCCCAAATTTTAGTTACTTTGTTTTATATTTTTTAAAATTTAATACTCCTTTATTACATAATTTTTTCAGTTGTTTTCTTTTCTAAAGTCGTTTTTTGTTTTTTTCTATTTTTACGAGAAGTTATAAGAAGTGATGAGAAGTTATGAAAATCTGAAAATTTTCTGAGATTAAAATCAACCTTGTATCTTTTTATCTCATCTTTATCTTTTTAGACTATCACTTAAGCTAAACATTTCAAAAGTTTATCTTTTTAACAATTAAAAATTATATTTGAAGCCTGACACAAAGTTAAGTAATGATACACAATACAAAAACAAGGGGAAATTTGGTTAGTATTGGTAAAAATGAAGTAATTTATTCAATATTTGTCTTTAATCACTGCTTTCTGAATCTCAGAGGGAAAGACCATTGTCATGGTCACTATCTTATAATATGGGGTCAGTATCATGGTTGAGATATGACTTACTCTGAATGACTCTTTGTCTATGCTTTGGCATCTGCTTTAGTTCTGAAGGCTTCAGTATAATGTATTACTCTCCGGTCTCTGGAGGATACAAATAGTATTACTCTCCGGTCTCTGGAGAATGCAAAGGGCTGGCATTATATCTTTTCTTTAATCAATGCTTTATGCACCTTGAGCAGATCAGCTCTAAATTGCTGAGAGAGTCCAAGAACTGTGATTAGTGCTTTACTATTAATCATTGAAGATGACAGATGTTATAAAGTCTGGATGCATCAATATAAATGGCAGATGAACCAGAAATAATGCAATTTTAAACATCTATAAGAACATTCCTTTTAACTCTTAAGAGTCTGGACTGGTTGTTCACCGGCTGTACCATAATGCTCTTCTTGACCTCTTACCCCCCCATTAAAGCCTTGAAGCTTTTTAAATCAACAAATTGGGTAAACTTGTTAAATGATGTTATTCCTGGTGCAAGGCCTGAGTGGGTGAAGCATGACTCAGATTACAAATGGGAGAATAACTATGTTATGCTCCTCCCCCTCAGGCCCTTGACAAGGCATACATCTTTGGATAAGTTTTGCACCAAAATAGTAGAAAACAATAGAAACTGTTCTGTTCTCAGTGGAGGAATCCAGATAAAACTTTTCACTGGTGGCAAATGCTACAAGGCCTTGGGGGGTTGAAAGGTCATAGACCCTACCCCTACAACAGAGTAGTGCTAAATATATCGAATAAAAGTGTTATATGATAGATCATCGCTTAGATAGGCCATCATGCAAGCTAACTACCTACTGTATATCATGGAACAGATTTGACAGGTTATGAAGTTATAACCAATACATATGACATCTCTGGTGGTTAGGTAGTGGGCACTGTACATAGCTTTAACTCAATTGTCTTCATACTATGGTCTACAAGGGGTTTATTACAGACGCAGTACCAGGTTTATGTTTTTGATAAATGTATACAATAGGAGCCACCATTTCTTAAAATACAGCCCATCTATATGAATCTGTGATTGGCTAGGTGCATTGCTTGAGGTATCTGGCCACAAATGTGAAATATGTGACCACCCCTATCCCCATGGGCTACAATTGGGTTTTTGGGTCCATCAGACCCCAGGACCCAAGTATTACTGGTACCACCTCACCCCTGTAGCTACAGTATACCACTGTAATAATAACCTATAAACTCATTGAGACAAACAAAAAAGCATAAAATCAATCAGAACCTAAACAAAAACATCACTTTGCAACCGTATTTCCCGTTCTACAAACAAAACTATCAAACTTTGCTTTTGATATCTGTATTTGGTGGCAGAATATTTAAGCTACTGAAATGTCAAAGTGCTGACATGTTGTACCATTGTTCCTACGAAATTTCTCCCACACAGTGAAAATTATAGCCTAGTAAATTGCAGATTTTTATAACTCTGCCCCTCCCCCTATAGACCAAGGCGGTCATTATCCACTCAGTCTAGCACTTTGATTATAATGCTCCCAGGAAACAATGTATCCTAGTTTTCTTTACACGTTTCTATTCTTTGTTCTTCTCTGTAATTGAAAATTTTTAAAATGTTTCTAGATAAAACTGAAGAATATTTTGTTTTTAAAACCTAAATATTGGGAGGTGCAACCATTTTCTAGCAATAAATTGTTACATTTTGTTTTACAATTTTTCATTATTTTAGTTCCAAATATGAGTAGAATTTACCCGGCATAACCTACACCATGAATTGGCTCAGATCATCCTGTTCAAACGTTCTGTGATGCCGATTCCTCATATACATTGTTAGCACTTTCCGATGATGACGGCAAATATGGGCCTTAAATAGCTCTTATGTAGGACTACTCCTCCTATCTCTATTCACTTGCTTGCTGAAATCATGGTCCATGGGCAAAAAAAGTTCAGACTTTTCTAAGTTAGTTTTAATTGCTACTTAATTACTTAATTGTTAGTTATTCATTTCATTTTATTTTAATTATTACTTAGTTTTAGTTGATGATCTAAGACTACTGGAATAATGCCGAAACATGTCAGATCTGGTTTTATCGTGTCCATATGAATGCAATTGTGGATTTTAAAGGGGTACTCCAATGATCAGTGATTGGAACAAACTGTTTCGAACGCTGGAGATGGCAACGGGAGCTCGTGATGTCATATCCCATCCCCCTCATGATGCCACACACCGCCGCCTCAATGCAAGTCTATGGGAGGGGGCGTGACGGCTGTCACGCCCCCTCCCATAGACTTGCATTGAGGGGGCGGGGCTATGATGTCACGAGCTCCCGGCGCCGGCTCCAGCTTTCAGAACAGTTTGTTCCAAACGCTGAGCAGCGGAGTGCCCCTTTAAAATTACCACATAAAGAAGTTTTGTTCTGGAACCCAACAATGCTGAATCACATCATCTGCTAGATTCTAAGTAGACTATTGGGTGAAAATATTTTTTTGAGTTGTGATTCAGTAAATGTTCATAAAACCATAATCCTATGATCAAGTTTTAATTTTTTTAAACGATTTTTACAGAACAATTAGACAGCTACCTGAAATTTGGGGGGTTAGATATAGGATGTAATCATATTTAATGGGAGACCAAAGGGTCATTCTGTCCTATATAAAACCAGTACTATATATTATCGTTGATAGTTGGGGGGTAGTGGGTGGATGAGTCTTGATTTGGCTTTAAGATAAGATTCAGTGAGTTGATTTGAAATCACATGGTTAGAAAATTTTATTTACCGAGATATTCTATTGAATGGATGATCCGTCATTAAATACATCAAGGACGTCAATCTTTCGGCCCAACTTATTTATATACAAAAATTTTAGGCAGTGTTACTCTTTAGACCCTAGACTTGACCTAGACGTCAAACATTTAACCAACACGATCCTCATGCTAACATAGCCTTTTTGAGAGTTGGTATAATACATGAGCCACAAACCTTTCTGTCTTCTTCATTAAATTCCAAGGATGTAAATTTGACATATAGTCAACCATTATAAAATGTAAGATTTGGGGCCTTCAAACCAGTAGGTAGGCTTTATTGCAGGAATTGCATTGCCTACTTTGTCAAAAAATGTCTCCAAACCACAATACCCAGTATCTCCATAAATTACACGTTCCTTACACTACTTTTTAGATTTCATCTCTAACTTTAAAGGAAAACTGTCAGCTTGCTCCCCCCGCACTAATCATTGGTACTGGCTGATAGTGCAGGGGACGCTGATTAGTTTGATGCTTACCGTGCCCGGATCCGCCGCGCCGTAGTCTTCGATTTTTGGTATATGCTAATGAGGTGCTAACTGGCACCGGCCGGGCTAACTGGCACTCTGACGTCAACGCCGCGCCCAGCTCATCAATATGAGCAGGGGAGAAGAGGGAGAGGCGGAGGGAGGGGAGGAATATTGATGAGCTGGGTGGCGCTGACGTCAGTGTGCCAGTTATCCCGGCTGGTGCCAATAAGCACCTCATTAGCATATACTGAAAATCAAAGATTACGTCCAAACGGTGCGGCAGATCCAGACATGGTAAGCATCTAACTGATCTGCGTCCCCAGTACTACCAGCCAGTACCACTGGTTGGTGGGGGGGGGGGGGGGAGCAAGCTGACAGTTTTCCTTTAACCCAAAGTTAAAAACCTCAGACTGATCTACATGTTATTTTCCTCTATGTATCACTTTCTATTTCATTTCAGCTGCAAAACTGTAGAATACTTCAGTACCTATTACATTTGTGGTCAATGTTTAGGATAGGCCATTAATGTTTGATAGGTGGTGGCCATCTTGGATGTTTGCAGAATGAAGGGGCCATGATGGCATTTCCAACAAACATTGAATCCCCTTCATTGTTTAAACAACCATATGGACTATTGTGCCCGGGGCCATTGCTTTTCCTCATTTAGTTCCATTCAAGGACTAAATGAGGCATGACCGACAGCTCCTGGCACAACTGTCTGTAGAGTTGGGCCATTATGTATGTGTGAACAATGGATGGGTGGTGCATCAAGGACCTTTTATTGGGCTGATCCTAAAACTGTGACCTTTGCTCATAGATGGCCTATCCCAAGAATAGGCTACTAAAGTTACCTAGAACCCTTTTTACGGAGAACATTCCTTGAAATCTCTTAACAATGGATAAAGGGGGAGATTTATCAAAACCTGTGCTGAGAAAAAGTTGCTAAGTTGCCCATAGCAACCAATCAGTTAGTTGAAAGATATAATCGCGCATGCGCACTTTGCAAATTTCATTAGGAATTTCGCATGGAAAAAAAGGTGAACGAATATGCGAAATTCACGAATATAGGACAAACATTCCTATTTGTGGGCTGTAAAAAAAACTGTAGTTTTGTCATCAAACCCTATGGAACAGATTTATTAGTAGTAAGTAGAAAGTCTAAAAATGGAGCACATGTATCCCAGTGGTTCCTGCTAGTTTTAGCACATTTTAGTCAGTGTAGTCAATAGGTGCCCATACACTTTCAGAAGCTTGACATTCAATAGATGACATTCATTCGGCCAGCAGCTATCTCTGCCATTTCCGACGTACACATAAATGTTTGGTTTGACTGAGCGTTGCACTCTCGTTGAGCCATCGTAGCTTATATCTCTAAAAACAAAGTTCTGGGCCGTGTGCATAATCTTCTTCTTCCTAAAACTTATACGTCCAAGAAGATTTGGGTGGCATTATATATAAGACTGGTGAATGGCCTTGTAAAAGTTGTTACATATGTCTGATTTTTGACTAACGATTATGGGAACTTTAAAGGGGTAGTCCGCCCCTAGACTGCAGTCACGCCCCCTCCCATAGTCTTGCATTGAGGGGGCGTGACCATGACATCACGATCAGGGCATGGCCGTGATGTCACGAGCCTCTGGCGATGCATCCGATGCCCCCGCGATCAGACATCCTATCCCCTATCCTTTGGATAGGGGATAAGATAAGATATCTAGGGGTGGAGTACCCATTTAAGTTAAACGGGCGCTGCCATTAAAAAAAAAAAAAAAAGTTTTGATCAGTTGGAATCTGGGTGATAAGACCCTTACCAATCACAACAACGAGCCCAGAGACGTGTGCACTTAGTGAGTTCTTCTCCTGCTCTGCGACACGTGACCTGGGCAGCCTGAGGATGTAACACTTTGGGTCAGGGTCTGAGCACTCCCACTGACATCAGTCAGGGTTTGAACACTCCCTATGACATGTCAAAAGTTTTTTTATATTGGCAGGTACCCGAGACTGACTTTTAGTTGACAACATTTACGTAAAAAATGTTGCAGAATCTTTGTTGCATTCATCTCCTGACCCATTCCCGGAAAGTCATGCCCCTTTGTCGAACAAGGCACAAAAGTGTCTAAAAAGGGTCTAACATGCATTTAAAAAAAATTGGGATTATTAAAAATTGCACCAGAAATCTAGTGCTTATGCAGTAGTAAATCTACCTCAATGTCTTTACAGGGAATTGGGAACTTTGATTCCAAAAGTCAGCCCAAGAATTTTTGTAATAATATGTGACTGTGTAAATCTCTAGGGAATTGCAGAGATCCTGAGATCCTGTGTTGCCCCTGATAGGCATAGTGTTAAAGGGTACTCTGGCCCTAAGACATCTTATCCCCTATCCAAGGGAGAGGGGATAAGGTGTCTGACCGCGGGGGTCCCGCCGCTTGGGACCCCCACAATTTTGCATTCGGCACCCACCTCTTTGAGCTGCACGCTGCGCTGCCAGCTCATAAACTGCCGGGTGCCGACCACAGGGAATGCAAGATTGCGGGGGTCCCCAGCGGCAGGACCCCTGCGGTCAGACATATTATCCCCTATTCTTTGGATAGGGGAAAAGATGTCTTAGGGTCGGAGTACCCCTTTAATTCCAGCCACTAGAGAGATAGAACTGGTGTGTGGATCCTGTGGGGCATTGCAGAGTCCAAGAGGTTAGAAAGGGTAATGGGGTTGAACAAAGGAGTTTGTGTCCCCCTAATGGAATTTAGTTTTTGTTTTTTTCTGAAAATAATCTTTAAATGAGCTCAAAGTACCACCAAGTGCCTCTGAGTGTTCATTTTTTTTATTTTAATTTAATGAAAAAAATCAATCAGATGCCATATTACAAATATATTTATAGCATTGTGACATGGGAAAATATATCCTTAATATGGTGCCATGCACAGGCACCATGTGGCGGCACAATTTATGGTTGAATGATACAGAACTCGATTGACCATTATTCCCCTTGCACCCATCTCTGCCCCTCAAACTGCCCCTCACCCATTAATCTACCCCCATAAATGATGGAACAAGCTATGTGTTGGCCAGCCTCGGAGCGGCCATGTTTAATGTGTGGGTGATTATTTACAGACGCGGTTGTGAGACCAATGACTGGATGATTATAATCAATTACATCACTACTCTTTGATTAAAACAATACCATTTACTGGAGATTATGGCAGAATAAGTATTACTCATCATGAATCAGATTATATAGAAAGAATATTCAGATTACATTATTGGGAATACTTCATAACATATCTCTCAATGCTTTAATGAGTGATTCCATTCGCAAACAATACAGTTAACGTTATCCGAAGAATGTGCAAAACAGAATTTTCCCAAAATTGATCCATATCTGTTTCACCAATCAAATCACTAATAAAGAGGGAAGGGGGGAGGGGAGTGACCATTGGACACAGCAGGGATATCATTTGTCACCTTATTGTACAATTGTTCGGTAAGTAGTGTGAATAGTATCCATTTGCCATAGAGAGCGAAGGGCGTAATGGAATATGTTATTAAGCCGGTTTTTAGGGGCCATATTGTGGACACATTTTAGCTTCCATATTGCAACCTGGATCCCCGTGGCTCTACTCACCATACAACCTATTGTGGATCTAGAACTCAAACAAACTCGAAAACTTTGTTGGCATCTGTTGACATTCTCATGCGTATGGGGGCTTCCTGACTCTCCCGCACTGGCAGATGTCAGAAGGGGGAAGAATGCCCACATATTAAGAGGTAAGCCAAAAATGGAAGTTTATTTGGGAATCAAAAGAAATAACTCTTAGCTGAATTAACATTTGGCCAACAGTTTGTATGGCTGGGACCCCCTTGATCTCAGTGTAACACCCATTGTTCATATAGAACATTAGGTGTGGGCAGCAGAGATCGTGAAGTCATGGTCATGCCCCATCAACGCAAGTCTATCGGAGGGGGCGTGAAGGCTGTCAAGCCCCCTCCCATAGACTTGCATTGAGGGGGCATGGCGTGATGACATGAGGGGTGTGGACATGATGTCCCAACCCCTGCACCCGGCTTTCGGAACAAAATGTTCAGAATGCTGGGGCAGCGAAGTTTGGCTCAGCAGAACCATGAGGTCCAGGTGTTGAGATCATAATACAAAAACTAAAGTCCAGTTGTATTATGGTGACAGATTATTACAGATATTGGCCACTGGTTGAGATTATGGTTGGAGAATGGTGTAAAACAAATAGATTTATCGAGTAATAACTCTTTGACAAAGCAACACAGTCATGGTGTCTCCTTTATATGACCCAACCACAAGAGAACCAAAGGTACGATCATTTAAGTAATGCTTCATTATAATGTCACTTCAAAGGCACTACATACTGAATACAGAGCAAAACCATTCCCCACGGTCCTCAAAACTAGTGGATTATAGAGATGACAAGAAACTTTATTCAATGACAGTTCTACAGCGCAGGTATATAATGACTCTCGAAGTAAAGTAAACCCCCTTCTACAAATACATTTGTTTCTTTCATGCACCGTAAAGAAAAACACACGTTTCACAATAGTTACATATATTTCATGTGTATCTGATGTGTGATGTTGACAATTCAGACCTGGCAAGGCGATGCAAAACAATCAGGAAAACGGGATGTGGGGGGAAGATAACGATGAACTACTGTGTCTCACTGAATTGATCAGCTCAATTCCTGTCTTACCAATTGTTAACGGACCCACCGTTGAGACAGATTGGCTCAACTCCGCTTTAAGTTTTTGAGGTATGTGGCCAATAGATCAGAAAATAAGCACAAATTGAAATCGAAAGGGCAAATCATAGAGCTTGAGTGGATCAATTCATTGTCTAAGATGGAATCTTGATGGATACATACATTTTTTAACCGTTACTATAAATTCGGATCTCTCTTGTAGCAGATACTGCCCAAAAAAAATTATCTCTGCACCCAACTGATAGACGTGACAATGAGAAAAATAGTCCTTTTTTTTTTAGGTAAAGCGGAAATAAAATTTTGGGACTATCACTAGCATAGACCACACGTTGACTATCCGATGAGTACAGCCATGACTCAACGGGCCACCAGCTGTATGCTACTTCCTTAAGTCACTTCTACTAAGAAAAAGCCACATTGTTCTATAGACAAAAGATATCTTAAAAGTCTCTCTGACTCTTCCCAAGGATTTAAGGTGAATTAGGTAGGAAATCTCTTCATCTTCATGGGATTGTTAAAATTGCTTCAAGGAGAATTTGACCACCGCTGACCATGGGTGTGGAAAAGCTGCCAATTTTAAGAAAAGTGAATTTTGCCAAATGACAGCAATATCAAATTCACTTCCTCTAAAAAGTTCTTCATGTCAAAAACTGCTTACTCTACCCAATAGTTTATCTGGGATGACAGGCAAAAGGGGAAATTTTGACCGATTAGGAGTTTCAATCATCACCTGCCATGAAAAGTCAAAGTTTTATGTCAACATGAAGTCTGGAAGTTACAATGGGGCCACCGGCTATATAATTTCCTATAAAAAATAAACCAAAAACTCTTTCCTGCTCTTCCCGAAGCTTCAGGTAGTAAATATGGTAGACATTGACCCCAAAATATCATCTATTAATCACAATGTGATTGTTTAACAGCTTCCAGGAAGATTTGCCCACCCATCTATAACTCGTATAAGAAGACTCGTCCCGATATGCGTAATTCGACCTCTCTGTAAATCACGTCACCACTTCAATACCACAAGTCAATGCAAATCCACCGCAAATTTTTTGTCTTTTCCTTACGAGACTACCAGTCTGAGGTATGAAAATGATTTTTTTTTGTTTAAATGAAAAAAACAAAAACTTAACAAACCCTGTAAAACCAATACTCTATCTACACCCCCATTAACTTATGTGCACAGTCAGTAGCTGAAGTATCGCTTTGTCTAAGTGCCAGGTTATCTCTTGTTTCCCTAAAAAAAATTGTGTGGTACATGAGGTTAAGATGCTAGTTGAAAAGCCATTGGTGATCTGCAATGTTCTAAGTAACATGGTTCATTGATAAAGCACTCTGGTGGGGTCGAGAGCAAATATTATACAATTTATACCCTATGGCTATTGGTTGGATGCTCTCCTAGTGCCTATAGGCTCCTTACCCTATCATGCAAAAAAGTATTTAATAGTGCGGCAACTGGCTCTCTATGAACGAAACCCTGTTTGTTTTGATATGTGTTAGTGTCCCTACGGCAAGCTTTGCACACACTCACGCACACACACGAAAAGCAGGCAAGAAAAGCAGTCCCTGTAAGATTTGAGCCCAGAAGGGTTTTAAACCCTTTGCCCCTATAGTATTTTTTTGTATAATTCTGGGTGTGCGCTGGTGTACTTTGATCGAATTCCCCGGTTGTCTCTAAAATAGAGAAAAGGGAACGACTTAAGCTGTTGAGTGTAAAAACCCAACATGAGTCATCAGGACGAATATAGGAATGTTGTGCCTTTTCATGGTGGAAGTAGAGGCAAAGGGGTTAAACGTGGACGCTCAACTTGTGGAGGATGTAAATGTCACGTGGAGGACACTAAGCTCACAGCAGTCAAGTGGTAAAAGACCTCAGAATGATCAAATTTACAAAACTAATCTATATATATATATCCTATCTCGTAATAGTCACGTGTCCTCAGTAGGGTCAGGAGTGGCTGCCCCTTAGTGTCTACAAAACCGAGCTCAACGTGAGGTCATCAAAGTAAAACGTGTGTCCTCCTAATGTGTCATTTACGGACCACATGGTTGAGCCGATGCTAAGGACCTCTTTGTGGTAGGAGGAACCTCGAAAGGTTTTCCTACTCCAAAAAGTTCTGAGGGACACCAGAAAATCAGGGAAAAAATCTTATAGTTAATAAGAGTCCATTGGGAATGAGCGAGAGAGAGAGGCTGGAACACCAGAGATAGACAATTACATGAAAAGAATCTCAAACTCGAGAAAAGAAAAAATAAAGACAGGAAAAATAAAAACAAAATTTTTTACAACATTTCAATGTTCTCAGCGTTAAATCGGTTCTTGACACAGATTTCAGTCCCTTCGTCTTGCATGTTGTTTAGGTTTCTTGTACATTTTTCTGGTCTTCTTGTTTGTTTGTTGTTTATTTTTTATTATATTTTTTCCCCAATGTATATTTTTGTTTCTGTTGCTTCGCAACACAATTTGTGAAGGAAACAGTCCCGTCTCTCTCTCCTCCTCTCCCATATTACTTTTTTCTGTATTTTCTTTTTTTTTTTGTTTTCTTGAATATATGTATTTTATTAACATTTGCAAATTAGGCAGAAGAAGAGAGAAATAGCCATTAGCCAGATGGAAGCAGCCAGGCTGATGGATCCATTGTCTGCTATCACCGTCCCAGGTCCTGTAAGAAAGAGAAGAAAATGAAGGTCAAAATGAAGGTAAAAAATTTATCAAATATAAGTATTTTTACTGTAAAAAATAGTTCATAGTTAAAGCACAACTTCAGTGATGGCTCGGGTGACTGTTTACATTTTTGAGCCACCACCTGAGTCCAAGACTTGCTTGAGACTAAGGCGCTCATTTTATGGATTTGGTGGCCATTACTGGAGTTGCACTTTAATTGTTCATTCCTTAAAGGGGTACTTCGCCCCTAGACATCGCTGGGTGAGGCGCCGTAGGCTGGTGACGTCACGGCTACGCCCTCTTCGTAACGTCATGCCACAACCCCTCAATGCAAGTCTATGGGAGGGGGTTTGACGGCCGTCATGCCCCCTCCTATAGACTTGCATTGAGGGGGTGTGGCGTGATGTCACAAGTGGGTGTCGCCGTGACGTCACCAGCCTTCAACACCTCACCTGGTGTTCTAAACTAATGGGATGATCGCAGGGGGGACCCCAACGATCAGACATCTTATGCCCTATCCTTTGGATAGGGGATAAGTTGTCTAGAGGCAGAGTACCCCTTTAAAAGAAAGGCTAAACTTAAAGGGTTTGTTGGGATTTACTCCAGTTATTAATGTTTTTTGCACAAATGACCCACTGCCCTGATAATACACAGCCAGATAAATGATGAACATTGTCTCTGTATATTTCTGTTGACCTCATGATGTTGACCTCCTGTCTGTATTTTATTTGCTGGTGGTTAATAAAATGAAAAAAAAATAAACTTATCTGATTGGTGGGTGTCTGACTCCTTGGAACTCCACCAGTCAGAATGGGGACCCGGAGTTAACATACTCAACTGCTGCTCTAGTCACTAGCTATAGGACTCATATGGGTTGCTGCCTAATCTGCATGCCTATTATCTCAGCCCTGATCAAACCTTGGCAAAAACCTTGTCAAATTCTTGTTGCCACTATTTACTTTCCTTCTCAGAGATCTACATGTGTTTTGCTATTTTAAAGGGAACCTGTCATTAAAGGGGTACTCCGCTGCTTCAGTGTTCGGAACATTTTGTTCCAAATGCTTGAAGCGGGCAGCGGGGGTCGGGACATCATAGCCATGCCCCTCATGATGTCACACCCCGCCCCCTCAATGCAAGTCTATGATGCAAGTCTATGAGAGGGGGCATGGAAGCCACCACGCCCCCTCCCATAGACTTGCATTGAGGGTGTGTGGTATGAAGTCACGAGGGGCGTGGCCGTGACTTCATGACCCCAGCCGCCCGCACCTAGCATTCTATAGGAACGCCGGGTGCTGCACAGAGATTGCGGGGGTCCCAGTGGCGATCAGACATGTCTAAGGGCGAAGTACCCCTTTAATGTTATGCTGCCTTGACCACAAGTCAACAGGGTGTCCCCTGATGGCTTCACCCCACCCAATAAACCTTGGTTGATACATCTTTCCCTATCCCCAAACCAGGACAGATCTATGAATTCAGATTTGTTGGGTGGGAAGAAGCCACCAGGCAACAGGAAAGTGATGACGGGTTCCCTTTAAGAATTAGTATTGTCATCCATAATAACCATCAAATTGGTCTAATTAGAAACCACGACTGTAAGGCTATCGTAGATGTACATGAGATGTGTTGTAGCTAAGGCTTGTGTGGATATTAGGGTCTCTTTGGTTGTAAGGGACTCATTGGAAGAATGGACTATAATAAATACTAGGATTTGATATTATACTTTTGTTGGAGCCTTTTGGGTAATTGTGCATAGACGACTGTTATACACATTGGTCTTGTCTGTTGGGTTAGGGCGCGGCTAACCCTCCTCTCATATCTATACGGATGTAGAGAGCGGACGAGTGCCTGTTAACCAGATCCATCGCTCTCCAGGGTCCTATTTATCAGCCTCTTCCGATCAATGGGACCAGTCACAGGAGATGTGATTACATGGACGCTGGGGGTGGGGGAGGATGGAGAAAGACATAGAGTAGACTGTAGACCGGCTCTTAGATTATGGTGATGATAGTCACATAGCGCAGCCACAGATCCCTCCAAATCTGAGGAATGGCCCAGACTGTCTGTGACTAGGACAGAGATAAATCCCAAATATCAGGGGTCTGCATGTTTGTTGCTCAGATCAAAGTAAAGTTAGCGCCACAGTCAAAATGCTGCAACTTACAGCTATAGCTCTCAGTGCCGATCCTGGTTGATGTATGTCAAGTTATTACAGATACTGAGAGTGTGTCACATTGTGTATATATATATATATATATATATATATATATATATATATATATATATGTGTATATACATATATGTGTATGTGTGTTATGTGTATGCAAAAGCAGAGAAAAGCAGAGGCCGCACTCACCAGTCAGGTCTGTTTATTCATATCCAGCCTGCATAGCGGTGTGACAGGTGGGGGAGCGGGGTGGTAGGCGGGGGAACTCCGGAACAAATTGTTTCGTGCGGCTTAGCGCACTTCTTCTAGCCTGTCACACCGCTATGCTGGCTGGATATGAATAAACAGACCTGACTGGTGAGTGCGGCCTCTGCTTTTCTCTGCTTTTGCTTTGTGCTCCCTGTTTTGGCTCCGCACCTCCGCTGCAGGCTTTGAGTGGATCCTGTCCTGTGTGCTATGTCCGCTTACAGTGTCGCTTAGTTTCGTACGTGCCGGCTCCTGTCTCTTCCGCTTACTGTGTTATGTGTATGTTTTCTGTATTATTTATGTATTATAGGTGTCTGATGTGTTCCAATTATATACAATGCACTCAGAAAGTGTTCAGACCCTTTAGTTGCTCCTTGTGTTCTCCGTCACTCTGAGCTCAGTACCCCATAATGGGAAAGTAATCACAGAATATTGCAAATCTTTACTCATTTACTAAGAAGGAAAAAAAATTATAATCTCGCAGTGACATAAGTATTCATACCCTTTACCCAGGACTTAGTTGAAGCCCCTTTGGCAGTGATTCCAGCCTCTGGTCTTTTTGGGGACGAGGCCACAAGGTTTACACACCTGGATTTGGGGATTTCTGCCATTTTTCTCTGCAGATCCTATCAAGCTCTGTCAGGTTGGATAAGGACCATTGGTGGAAGCCATTTTCAGTTCTCTTTAAAGATGTTCCATTGGGTTCTGGCTCTGGCTGGCCCACTCAAGGATATTCACAGAGTTGTCCCTACCAGAGAAGCTGCAGTGATGGTTCTGGACCTTCGAGAAATTTCTCCCATCTGCACACAGGATTACTTTCAGAGTGACCACTGGGTTTCTGGTCACCTCTTTTACCAATGCCCTTTTCCTCTTCTACTTAGTTTGGTGAGGCGGCATCTCTAGGAAGAGTCCTGGTTGTTCCTTCTTCTTCTATATAAGAATTATGGAGGCCACTGAGCTCTTTGGAACTTTCAGTGCAGCAGGAATGTTTTTGTCCCTTTCTCCAGATCTGAGCCTCCACACAATCCTGTCTCTGAGCTCAACAGGCAGTTCTTTCCACCTCATGGCTCGGTGTTTGCTCTGATATACATTTTCAGCTGTTAGGCCTTATATAGACAGGGATGAGTCTGAGCTCTACAGGCAGTTCTTTCACCTTCCTGGCTTGGTTGTTGCTCTGAAATACATTGTCAGCTGTGACACCTTATATAGACAGGGCTGTGTCTGAGCTCTACAGGCAGTTCTTTCCTCTTCCTGGCTTGGTTGTTGCTCTGAAATACATTGTCAGCTGTGACACCTTATATAGAGAGGGCTGTGTCTGAGCTCTACAGGCAGTTCTTTCCCCTTCATGGCTTATATAGACAGGGCTGTGCCTTGTCCAATCAGCTGAATTTACCGCAGGTGACTCCGATCAAAGTGGAGAAACATCTTTGAGATGATCAACAGAAATGGGAGGAGCCAGAGCTAAGAATAGTGTTGCATAGTAAAGGGTCTGAATACTTATGTCCATGTCAGATTTTAGTTTTGAATTTAAAAAAAATAGCAAATATTTGTAACATTCTGTTCTCACTTTGTCATTTTGGGGAATTGAGGGCATAATGATGGAGGGGAACTATTTTTTTTTTTCTTAGTACAAGGAGCTACATAACAAAATGTAACAAAAAGTGAAAGGGTATGAAGACTTTCTGAATGTATTGTATGTGTGATGCATATGTGCCACATGGTTTCTGCCTATGTGTAAGTTCATGAGCCTTTTATACTTCTTTGTGTATCATGTGTGTCACATTGTATTATGTATATATGTGTCTGGTTGTGTTCTGGTGTTTCTGTATGGGGTGTGTGTTACGAGTTGTCCGGGGGCCTCATTCACAAGGCAGACTTTTTGAGGAAATTCCGACCGAACATTTTGTAGGAAGCAGGTGCCGACTCATCATATGTTTGAGCAGAAATGTTGCCATGAGCACGGTGCAGCAGAATCCCAGTGAAAACACTAAGACTAACAAAAAATTAACTAAAAGTAATTAAATAAAATTAAAAAAAATGTAAGTTAAAGGGGAAAACATTTTCTTTTCAAATCAACTGGTGCCAGAAAGTTAAACAGATTTGTAAATGCCTTCTATTAAAAAATATTTACCCTTCCAGTACTTTTTAGCAGCTGTATGCTACAGAGGAAATGATTCTCTTTTTTAATTTCTTTTTTGTCTTGACCACAGTGCTCTCTGCTGACACCTGATGCCCGTATCAGGAACTATCCAGAGCAGGAGAAAATCCCCATTGGAAACCTATGCTGCTCTGGACAGTTCCTGATACGGACAGAGGTGTCAGCAGAGAGCACTGTGGACAAGAGAAAAAATAAATTAAAAAAGAAAATAATTTCCTCTGTAGCATATAGCTGCTAAAAAGTATTGGAAGGGTAAAGATTTTCTAATAGAAGTAATTTAACTTTCTGGTACCAGTTGCTTTAAAAAAAAAAAAAATTCCACTGGAGTACCCTTTTAAAATTAAAATATAATAAAGCAAGATAGAACAAAATAAATGCAAATAAAAATTAAATAATCTAAAAATAAAATGAAATCACATGAAATAAAATGTAAATAAATTAAAAATACAATTAGATTTTAAATAAAATAAAATTAAAATTAAAATAAAATAATACAATAAAATAAAACTTATCAGAATACAAATAAATAAAATTTCTAAATAAAAATAAAATAAAAATTAAATAAAAATGTAATTAAAATAAAATACAAATAAAATAATTGAAATAATGAAATAAAAAATTACATTAAAATGAATTTGAATTAAATGAAATATAGAACATATTATGCTAAATAAAAAATATTATAAAATGTAAATATTAAAACAGAATAAAAGAATAAAATTTAAACACATAAAAATAAAATAAAATCACATGAAATAAAATGTAAATAAAATGAAAATAAAATGCAATTACATTTTCAATAAAAGGAAATTGAAATAAAAATAAAATAATAAAATAAAACTTAATAGAATACAAATAAATACATTTTCTATATAAAAATAAAATAACAATTACATTTAAATAAAATGCGAATAAAATAAATGTAAATGAAATAAAAATTTCCATTAAAATGAATTTGAATTAAATAAAAAATAGAACATATTATGCTAAATAAAAACAAAAGATTTAAATACGGTAATATTAAAACATAATAAAACAAATGCAAGTAAAAAATAAAATAAAATGGAAATAAAAAATTGCATTAAAATAAATTTTAATTAAATTAAACGTAAATATTATAAAACGTAAATAATATTAAATAAAACAGAATAAAATAAATGTAAATAAAAATTAAATTACAATAAATTTAAAATAAATTTAAAATAGAAAATGCCGCCATCGCTGATTATCACATTTTTCTATTTATTTTATTTTATTTATTTTTTTTACAATTTTACAATCTCTTTTTCTTTCTCCTGTTACCCATCAGCCCTGATATTTTCTAAACAGCAGGGTGGGGCCCAGAAACAACAAGGGATCCGTCATCCTGACACCTCCTAGAGGCCTCATCCAGTGGAGCCCCCCGGGGGCAGAAGACGGCACCACCCAGACATGTATCTGCCTCATTTCCTCTTTTTTCTGGCAGACTTTGCATTTCTCATCCATATTATCCAGTGGAAGAGAACAGCGACCAGACTCCCCGTGACAGATCAAGGAATAAGACGAGTCTCCACAACCCCCCCCCACCCCCCCCACCTCCTTATTCCTCCTCCGCAGGAGCTCAGACCATCTCTGGAGTCCCTGACATTCTGTCGTATGGTGAAGAATCAATACAGGACAGATGTTCTCTGTAGACAATAGAGAAGCTTAATGCAGAATCCCAGCCGCAGCCCTGATCTCTGCGCAACATCAATGTATTTAGGCGCTTTAGCCTCCAAATTCACTATTAAAAAAATACGTAATATACACCAGTTTTTCTATCCTTTAGCTCTCCAGCTGTTGCAAAACTACAACTCCCAGCATGCCTAGGCAGCCATGGCACCAGCGCTGATCCATTACTGCAAAGCTGCCTTGACTAGAAAAGTGGGTAGTGGGCAATAGTGTTGAGCGTGAAAATTCGAAATGCAAATTTTTACCGCCAATATCGGCACTTCGCGATTTCGCGAATATTTTGAATATAGGGATATAGATTCGTAGTAACAAATATTTTTTTTTATGCAAATTTTTATGCAAATTTTTTATGCCAATATCGGCACTTCCAGGCTGGACAATGATCCCTCCCTTCTTTTAAGTGAAAGAGATAATAGTGCATGCGCACTATGCAAATTTCATTTCAAATTTTCGCGTAAAAAACGAACATAGCGCATATGTGAATTTCGCGAACATAGGACGAATATTCGTCCATACATTCGCAAAATATCGCAAATTCGAATATGGCCCCTGCCGCTCATCACTAGTGGGCAACAAGCAAAGGGCCCATTGACGTGCCCATTAATTGTAAATTCACTGATTGAGTCTATGGCAGTGAAGGGGTTTAAACATTCCCTATGGTAGTGTTTTTTTAAATAGTGTGCCTCCAGCAGTTGCAAAACTACAACTCCCAGCATGCCTAGGCAGCCATGGCACCAGCGCTGATCCATTACTGTAAAGCTGCCTTTAATAGAAAAGTCGGTAGTGGGCAATAGTGTTGAGCGCGAATATTCCAAATGCTAATTTTTACCGCGAATATCTGCACTTCGCGATTTCGCGAATATTTAGAATATAGGGATATATATCCGTAATGACGATGTTTTTTTAATGCAAATTTTTATGCAAATTTTATGCCAATATCAGCAGTGAAGGGGTTCAATTTACATTCCCAGTGTTTTTTAACTAGTGTGCCTCCAGCAGTTGCAAAACTACAACTCCCAGCATGCCCTGACAGCCTTCGGCTGTCAGGGCATGTTGGGAGTTGTAGTTTTGCAACAGCTGGAGGGTCACAGGTTAAGGAACAGTGATGCAAACTCATAATAAGGTCTGGTATATCCCATCAACCCCTTTGGTAATTTGCATATTGCATTGTTTTTTTTTATCTGCCAACACATTCTATGCTGGGGAAGTCAATGTATTTGCAAGTATTTGCTGCCATCTGCTGGCCAAAAGGAGGAATTACAAGGCCGCTGCAGCTGGATCTGTACAGTACAACAATGGAGGTGAAATGAGAATAACGCGCATTATACAAGTTACGCATGTGACTGTGTTTCGGCTCCGTACCACCTCACAGTAGTGTTGAGCACGAATATTCGTAATGCAAATTTGTATTGCGAATATCAGCACTTCGTGATTTGGCGAATATTTTGAATATAGCGCCATATAATCGTAATGACGAATATTGGTATTTTTCACATGCAAATTGTTATGCAAATTTTTATTTGCTTTGTGTCAAGTGTGAACCTAACCTAAGCCTTTGCCTTCCCACAAGATCAGCATATTCCTCTCCTGAAATACTCTGTGCTACTGGTATTACCCTGCTTCTTCCACTTGTAACTTTCCGTCTGTTACTTTTAAAGGGGTACCCTGCCCTTAGACATCTTATCCAGAGGATAGGGGATACGGTGTCTGATTTCGAGGGTTCGGCTACTGTGTACTAACCATTACACCCCCTCCCATAGACATGAATGGAGGGGGCGTGGCATGATGTCACCAACACATAGACCCCAAGCTTCTGTGTTCAGGATGTCGTGATGTCGGCCCAGAGATCACAGGGAGTCTCAGCCGCCAGACCCCCCCAGATCAGACATCTTATCCCCTATCCTTTGGATTGGAGATCAGATGTCTAGGGGCGGAGTACCCCTTTAACATCTATGCACTCTTCCTCTGAAATACTATGTGCTGCTAATAAACCTACTTTTGCTATGGATTTCTAAAGCCGCATTTACACAAGAATAACACCAACATAACTCCATCAGTTTTAGGAGTGCAAGTCCTGGCCTGACTGTGGGGTCTAATGACCAGAACTGACAACATCATCGCTCACTATGGTGTCTTCAGGTTCTCTTGACCTACTGTCATGGCAGATCTGGCATCTGTTCCATCACACAAGAATAGCACACTCCTTTCCTGAAATACTCTGTGCTGCTGGGCAAGCTACTTTCTATGTAACTGTTAGTCTGTTTCATCACACACAAACAGCACACTTCTTTCCTGCAATACTCTGTGCTGTGGGGGATCCTGCTCCTTCTTCCCTATAACACTTAGTCTGTTCCATCACACTAGTACAGCACACTTCCCTCCTGCAATACTCTGTGCTGTGGGGGGATCCTGCTCCTTCTTCCCTATATCACTTAGTCTGTTCCATCACACTAGGACAGCACACTTCTCTCCTGCAAAACTTTGTGCTGTGGGGGATCCTGCTCCTTCTTCCCTATAACACTTAGTCTGTTCCATCACACTAGGACAGCACACTTCTCTTCTGCAATACTCTGTGCTGTGGGGGATCCTGCTCCTTCTTCCCTATAACTCTTAGTCTGTTCCATCACACTAGGACAGCACACTTCTCTTCTGCAATACTCTGTGCTGTGGGGGATCCTGCTCCTTCTTCCCTATAACTCTTAGTCTGTTCCATCACACTAGGACAGCACACTTCTCTTCTGCAATACTCTGTGCTGTGGGGGATCCTGCTCCTTCTTCCCTATAACTCTTAGTCTGTTCCATCACACAAGAAAAACAGACTCTTCTCTTGCAATACTCTGTGCTGCTGGAGATCCTTCTCCTTCTTCCATGTCTGTTCCATTACACTAGGACCGCACACTTCTCTCTTGAAATGCTCTGTGCTTCTGGGCAACCTACTCAACTCACTACATAACTCTTAGTCTGTCCCATCACACAAAAGCAGCATACTCCTCTCCTGAAATACTCTGTGCTGCTGGGGATCCTGCTCCTTCTAACCTATAACTCTTAGTCTGTTCCATCACACAAGAACAGCACACTCCTCTCCTGTAAATACCTTGCACTCTTAATTCCACTATGTAACTTTTATCTGCAACGTCGGCCGCTCATCTCCTGAAATACTCTGTGCTGCCTTAACCCTGCTTCTGCCATAACACAACTCTTAGTCTGTCCCATCACATAAGATCAGCACACTCCTCTCCTGAAATACTCTGTGTTGCTGGGGGGACCCTGCCAGCATATCATATCACCAATAAGCAGAAGAAAACAGACAGTCCTGAATTAACCCCCGGTTTCCCCTGGAAGAGACATAATCCCACATTTTGACACACAGAAGCGTGAAAAGCGATCAGACAGGGGGCGCTATTATCGTACTATACCTTTCTGCTTGAAGCGGTTGCTGCTGTCTCTCTCTAGAAGGGAAATATTCAGCAGATGGTTACGTCAGTCCGGCTCCTGCTTTACTGCAGTGTTGCGAATCGGTGGCAGTTAATGAGTTAATGAAGAAAATTTGCTACATGAACTGGTTAATGACTAAGCACCTGGATATCTATGTTAGTGTTCTTTATGGGGAGGGTACAGACAGGTCCGGCCTTCATGGGGGTCCCATCTCCGTACTTGTAGGGTGGCTAAAGGCCAGTGTTTCCGAACCAGGGTGCCTCCAGCTGTTGCAAAACTACAACTCTCAGCATGCCCGGACAGCTTTTGGCTGTCCGGGCATGCTGGGAGTTGTAGTTTTGCAACAGCTGAAGGCTCCCTGGTTGGGTAAAACTGCTATAGGGGGTGCAGAGGAAAAAATTGCAGACTCCTGGGGGTCCATGGACCAGATGCAACCTACAAAATGCCCATGAGGTGGCGCTGCGTAACTGCAGCCAGTGGACACCCAGTGACCTGAACCTGGTTAAAGTTATTTTTTCTGATTGATGACCATCGGCAGATATAACAATGTACCGTCATATACACAGACGGTATATACCCGCACACTACTGTTGGCCGTTGGCTGTCCGGGCATGCTGGGATTTGTAGTTGTGCTACATCTGGAGGTCCGCAGGTTGAAGACCACTGCTGTAGAGCTTTATATCATGGTGAATAGATGAGTCTCATACTAGATCCATCTATAACTTTCTTTAATGCGTCGTCTTCAGTAGTTCAGTCTGATTTCATCTTGTGTGCTCCTCCTGCCATCTAGTGGCTGTTTGCATGTATTACATGTACACAAGAAAGCCATGGAATTCTACGGCTGACACCTAATGCAAGTTTTGCCTCCACCAGGGGCAAAGTTTATTTGCTGCCCCTAGCCAAGGCAGTGTGGCTCTGTGGTGCCCCCTGGCATGCAGTACCTGACGCACATACTCTTATTTTTCATGCATTCCCTGTTATAACCCCATATATTTATGAGGATCTGGCACATTCCCATTTTAGTTGACAATTCTATACATCATGTGCGGAGGAGGAGAACACCGGGAGCTCCAGCTCTGTCTAATGGGGCAGCAATAATATTCAGTAAATGGGATCTATCATTACTACGCGCTATTAAATGCCATTATACCCAGGGCTGGCACCTCTGCCAGACACCACAATGTCTCTAAAGGATGCTGATAAGAAGGAAGCATGGGGTCCCCTGTACTGGGGATGTCTTGGTGGGATAAGGGGCTGGAACATCATGAATGGTGGCCGCTCGTCTCTGTAGGGAGGTGGACGCCTCATAAAATATCATAGTGGTATATCTGCCATAAAACAAGACTACGGTACTAGAATGGTGGGATGGGGAGGGGCGGTATAATTTAAGTCTGAGTCTTAGATCCTGTGGGGGACGAGAATTCGAGGCCTCGGGTCCAATTACAAGTGTTGCCAACCTGTGGCTCTCCAGCTGTTGCAAATGCTAGATGAATCCTGCACTAGCATATGTCATCACTTCCAAGCCAATGAGAGTCTGACCCAAATAATTCTGACTGCCAGGACCCCCACAATTCTGATTACCAGGACCCAAATAATTCTGACTGCCAGGACCCCACAATTCTGACTGCCAGGACCCAAATAATTCTGACTGCCAGAACCCCACAATTCAGACTGCCAGGACCTCACAATTCTTACTGCCAGGACCCCACAATTCTGACTGCCAGGACCCCACAATTCTGACTGCCAGGACCCCACAATTCTGACAGCCAGGACCCCACAATTCTGACTGCCAGGACCTCACAATTCTGACAGCCAGGACCCCAATAATTCTGACTGACAGGACCCCCACAATTCTGATTGTCAGGACCCCACAATTCTGACTACCAGGACCCCCACAGTTCTGACTGCCAGGACCCCCACAATTCTGACTGCCAGGACCGAACAATTCTGACTACCAGGACCCCCACAATTCTGATTGCCAGGACCCCACAATTCTGACTACCAGGACCCCCACAGTTCTGACTGCTAGGACCCCCACAATTCTGACTGCCAGGACCTAACAATTTTGACTACCAGGACCCCAACAATTCTGACTACCAGGACCCCCACAATCTTGACTGCTTGGACCCCAAAAGTCTGACTGCCAGGACCCACACAATTCTGACTGCCAGGACCCCAACAATACTGACTGCCAGGAACCCCACAATTTTGACTGCCAGGACCTCAATAATTCTGACTGCCAGGCCCCCAACAATTCTGACTGCTATGACCCCAACAATTCTGACTGCTATGACCCCAACAATTCTGACAGCCAGGACCCCACAATTCTGACTGCCAGGACCCCAACAATTCTGACTGCCAGGACCTCACAATTCTGACTGCAAGAACCCCACCAATTCTGACTGCCTGGACCCCAACAATTCTAACTGCCTGGACCCCCACAAGTCTGACTGCCAGGACCCCAACAATTCTGATTGCTAGGACCCGAAAATTCTGACTGCCAGGACCTCAACGATTCTGACTGCCAGGGCCCTCACAATTCTAACTTCCAGGACCTCCACAAATCTGACTGCCAGGACCCCCACAATTCTGACTGCCCGGACCCCACAATTCTGACCGCCCGGACCCCCATATTTCTGACTGCCAGGACCCCGACAATTCAGACTGCCAGGACCCAAACAATTCAGACTGCCAGGACCCCCACAATTCAGACTGCGAGGACCCCAACAATTTTGATTGCCAGGACCCCCACAATTCTGATTGCCAGGACCCCAATAATTCTGACTGCCAGCACCCAAACAATTCTGACTGCCAGGACCTCACAATTCTAACTTCCGGGACCTCCACAAATCTGACTGCCAGGACCCCCACAATTCTGACTGCCAGGACCCCAATAATTCTGACTGCCTGAACCCCCACAAGTCTGACTGCCAGGACCCCAATAATTCTGACTGCCAGGACCCCCACAATTTGGACTGCCAGGACGCCAACAATTCTGATTGCTAGGACCCAAAAATTCTGACTGCCAGGACCTCAACGATTCTGACTGCCAGGACCCTCACAATTCTAACTTCCAGAACCTCCACAAATCTGAATGTCAGGACCCCCACAATTCTGACTGCCCAGACCCCACAATTCTGACCTCCCGGATCCCCACATTTCTGACTGCCAGGACCCCGACAATTCAGACTGCCAGGACCCCAACAATTCAGACTGCCAGGACCCCAACAATTCTGACTGCCAGGACCCCGCAATTCTGTCTGTCAGGACAACAACAATTCTGACTGCCAGGACCCCACAATACTGGAGGTCGGGATTGTTATGTCATCACCACGCCCCTAGTAACATCACACCATGCCCTCTCCATTCGTGTCTGCCGACATGCCCCCTCCCATAGACACGTATGGAGGGGGCGTGGCGTGACGTCACGAGGGGGCATGGCCTTGACTAAACAAACACCTGGTACTGTGGGAGATCGCAGGGGGTCCCCCGCAGCGGGACCCTCGCAATCAGACATTTTATCCCCTATCCTTTTGACAGGGGATAAGATGTCTAGCAGTGGAGTACTCCTTTAAAATTTAAGTTTTCCTTTTTTTCCAATTCTGACTGCCAGGACCCCACAACCTTTTAAGGCGCCCCAACTATTACGGGGGGGGGGGGCGGGTTCAGCAGTGGGAACCCGACGATCAGACATTTTATCCCCTATCCTTTTGACAGGGAATAAGATGTCTAGCAGTGGAGTACTCTTACGTAAAATTTTAGCTTTCATTTTATTTTTCTCCCACACCCTTTAAGAGACATATCACTTTTATTTTTCATCAGACTCATATGAGGGATTATTATTATTATTTTTATATTTACTACATTCACCATATGGGATCATCACCATTGTATCTCAATAGTCTGAACAATTCCACACTCAGCGATACCAAATATGTTTATTTTTTATTTTGTAATTACTATTAGGGGAGGGGCTCTTAAACTTTTTGAGTCTTTTTTAGGCAATCATGAGTTTGCATTCACTGTACAGTGTGATCTGCGCTCCACTGATACAGCCTGAGTCTGGCAGAAGAGGGACGATCAGGTGGTACGGAGGGGAGTAACAGACCTTCAGCTGCCAGTTTAGCTCATTGGAACCCCACAATCACTCTGCAGGGGACCCAATGGGCACCCCCAAACCCACCGGCAGCTCCATTTACCTTCTTTGGACGCGGGGATCGCTATTGTTCCCTCCATCTAAAGGGTTAATTATAAACATTGGTGGGATCGCTATTGTTGACTACATCTAAAGGGTTAATGATGGACATCGGTGGGATCGCTGATGTCTTCCATAGACTGTGAATGCACTTCTGCTGATAGCAGCCAGCGCTCACTTCATAGACATTAAAGGGGACCAGGCAGTAATTTCTTCCAAAAACAGCGCCACCCCTGTTCTCAGGTGGTTTGTGGAATTGCAGCTCAGTTCCATTAAACACTACCACACACAGCCTAATGACAGGGGTGACAAAGTTTTTGGAAGAAATAAGATCTGGTTTTCTATTTCTGGACAAACCATTTTAAAGGGGTACTCTGGGGAGCTGAGCTCATCAGACACTGATCCTCTGTCCACAGGTAAGGGGATTAGTGTCTAAACAGAATTTACAATTGGTCACTAGAATCCTTGATTTACCATCCACCTATTAATTTAAAACCTAACTTTTAATGCCTCAAAAAAATAAAATTTAAAAACTTTCTGCCATTAGGCTCTCATTATGATTGGCTGCCTGTACACAATTACAGCTTAGCTGCAAATAGTATTATATTGGTTGAGTAGTATGGCGGCAGTCCATACTTTAACTCCTTAAATGAGACCTAAGGCAGAGTGATTTAAAATCTTAGACACATCCACCCATCTGACGTTTCGCCACAGCAGTGGCTTTGTCAAGGACTTAAAGGGGTACTCCTGTGGAAAACTTTTTTTTTTTAATCAACTGGTGCCAGAAAGTTAACCAGATTTGTAAATCACTTCTATTAAAAAATCTTAATCCTTCCAGTACTTTTTAGGGGCTGTATACTAAAGAGAAATCCAAAAAAGAAATGCATTTCCTCTGATGTCATGACCACAGTGCTCTCTGCTGACCTCTGCTGTCCATTTTAGGAACTGTCCAGAGTAGCATATGTTTGCTATGGGGATTTTCTCCTGCTCTGGACAGTTCAGCAGAGAGCACTGTGGTCATGACATCAGAGGAAATGCATTTCTTTTTTGGATTTCTCTTTAGTATACAGCCCCTAAAAAGTACTGGAAGGATTAAGATTTTTTAATAGAAGTGATTTACAAATCTGTTTAACTTTCTGGCACCAGTTGATTTAAAAAAAAAAGTTTTCCACCGGAATAACCCTTCAAGGGCAAATGACAAAGCCACTGCTGTGGCGAAACGTCGGACGGGTGGATGTGTCTAAGATTGTAAATATTGTTGGAAATTGATCCTTCATCCACTGGTCCTATTCTATTGTGATTATACATGTATATAATGTCTAAACAGGACCCTGGCTACTTGCACCTCTCGTCTTGGATTAGTGTAAGTGACAGCCTGCTTGGCCAATCACTGGGATGTCAAAGACAGGTAAGTAGCCGGGGGCCTGTACAGGAGTAAGACACTTATCCCATATCCTGTGGATAGGGGATAAGTGTCTGATCAATTCAGTTCCCTGGAGTACCCCTTGAAACATTCCTGTCTCGTCTAGGGGTTAAGTCAGTGATTCCCAACATATGTGTCTCCAGCTGTTGCAAAACTACAACTCCCAGTCTGCCCACACAGCCTTTGTAGTTTTGCAACAGCAGGAGGCACACTGGTTGGGAAACACTGGGTTAAAGGGGTCCTCCAGCATTCTGAACAAAGGCCGTGATTGTGACGTCACAGCCACGCCCCCTCATGACATCATGCCACACCCCCTCTATTCATGTCTATGCGAGGGGACATGTCAGCCGACACACCTCCTCCCATAGACATAAATGGAGGGGGCATGGCGTGACATCACGAGGGGCTGCAGGAACCTGGTGTAGGTTTAGAACATGGGGTGCTGCGGGAGATTGTGAGGGTACCCAGCTGCGGGACCCCCGTGATCAGACATCTTATCCCCTATCCTTTGAATAGGGGATAAGATGTCTAGCAGCGGCGTGCCCCTTTAAAGGGTTGTTCAGGGATAGAAGAACATGACTGCTTTCAGCGCCCCACTGAAGTGAATGAGGCTGAGCTGCAATACAAAACACAACCTGTGGACAGCTGGGGCGCTGTTTTTGGAAGATAGCAGTCATGTTGCGCTTATCCTGGGCAACTCTTTAAAGGGATACTCCACTGCCCCACCGTCCAGAACGTTTTGTAACAAACTCTGGGTGCAGGCTACGGGGGTTTTGACATCAAGGCCACGCCCCTTGTGATGTCACCCAACGCCCCTTCAGTGCAAGTCTATGGAAGGGGGCGTGGCGACTGCCACGCCCCCTCCCATAGACTTGCACTGAGGGGGCGTTGGGTGACATCACGAGGGGCGTGGCCGTGACATCACGACCCCCACAGCCCGCACCTAGAGTTCGGAACAAAATGTTCTGGATGCTGGGGCAGTGGAGTATCCCTTTAATTATTGTATCATAGAAAGTTCTGCAATTCTCCCGAAATGTTCTCAGGATCTGGAGGCCCAAATCTTTTATAAACCTTATACTTCTCTCCGCTGAGGGTTTGCTACAATTGTATCCAGTCCAGACAATGTTCTGTGAACCAAACACATTGCCAGCACAATTCTCTCTGCCCTGCTGCTAGTTTGCTACAATGTATCAGTGCAGATTAAATGTATCAATCTGAACCCTGAACTGTTATTGTCTGAACTAGGATGGCGCTTTATTTTTTTATTTTATTTTTTTGCGGGAGAACTTTTTTTTCATGTGTTTTGCTAAAAAAAACTTTTTTTAAATTTCTCTGTTGAACTCTGAGCTACAGTATGTGTGGCTTATTTTTAAAGGGGTACTCCGCTGCCAGACATCTTATCCCCTATCCAAAGGATGGGGGTCCCGCTGCTGGGGCCCCTTGCGATCTTCCACAGCAGCAATAGTTGTGATGTCACAGCCATGCCCCCTCGTGACGTCACAGTCACGCCCCCTCCATTCATGTCTATAGGACATGACACGCCCCCCCCCCCATAGACACAAATGGAGGGGGCGTGGCATGAGGTCACAAGAGGCTGTGACTTCACAATCAGAATGCTCAGAATCCTTGAGCACCGGAGTACCCCTTTAAGGAGTGGGGTGTAGGTTTTGGTGCCACTATTTGGCATACTATGCATACTAAGATTACTTTTTTCTTTTTTTTTATAATATCTTATTATTTGAAACAAGGTGACCAAAAAACAGCAACTTATATTTGAGGATAAATACAACTATATGAATAAAGATTTATGATAAATTAGAAATTATTATAATTTTTTTTTTTTTTATAGTTGAGAAACATCTTTATCCCCTTTATGACACAGCCTATTTTGGCCTTAAAGTAGTACTCCGACAGCTTCCGTGTTGGTGACGTCACGTACATCTGTACTGCGGTATAGTGTAACTAAGTGTTATTGGCACGAACGTGCAGCTTGTGAGTCTCGGCCTCACAGGTCACCCTAACACTGTGATTTGGCCTCTGGTTGCTATGACGACCATCAGAACCCCACAATAGCATCTGGGGGTATCCGGTGGGTGATAGGGCATCTACAGGGTTAAGTGTCAGGTATACCTGTCACAGGGTATGCAACTTTTATACTTATTTTTGGTCCTCCTAGGCGACATGAATGTGCGATCTCTTGCACACAGTATTGTAATCACACTTCTGATACAATAAAGGGGTACTCCACTGCCCCAGCATCTGGAACATTTAGTTTCAAATGCTGGGTACGGGCTGCAGGGGTCGTGACATCACGGCCATGCCCCTCGTGACAACACACCACATCCCCTCAATGCAAGTCTATGGGAGGGGGCGTGACAGCCGTCACGCCCGCTCCCATAGACTTGCATTGAGGGTGGCATCACACCCCCTCCCATAGACTTGCATTGAGGGGGTATCATGCCCCCTCCCATAGACTTGCATTGAGAGGGTATCATGCCCCCTCCTATAGACTTGCATTGAGGGGGCATCACGCCGCCTCCCATAGACTTGCATTGAGGGGGTATTACGCTCCCTCCCATAGACTTGCATTGAGGGGGCATCATGCCGCCTCCCATAGAATTGCATTGAGGGGGCATCACGCCGCCTCCCATAGACTTGCATTGAGGGTGGCATCACACCCCCTCCCATAGACTTGCATTGAGGGGGTATCATGCCCCCTCCCATAGACTTGCATTGAGAGGGTATCATGCCCCCTCCTATAGACTTGCATTGAGGGGGCATCACGCCGCCTCCCATAGACTTGCATTGAGGGGGTATTACGCTCCCTCCCATAGACTTGCATTGAGGGGGCATCATGCCGCCTCCCATAGACTTGCATTGAGGGGACATCACGCCGCCTCCCATAGACTTGCATTGAGGGGGCATTACGCCTCCCATAGACTTGCATTGAGGGGGCATCACACCTCCTCCCATAGACTTGCATTGAGGGGGCATCACGTCGCCTCCCATAGACTTGCATTGAGGGGGCATCACGCCCCCTCCCATAGACTTGCATTGAGGGGGCATCACGCCGCCCATAGACTTGAATTGAGGGGGCATCACGCCTCCCATAGACTTGCATTGAGGGGGCATCACGTCGCCTCCCATAGACTTGCATTGAGGGGGCATCACGTCGCCTCCCATAGACTTGCATTGAGTGGGCATCACGTCGTCTCCCATAAACTTGCATTGAGGGGGCATCACGCCCCCTCCCATAGACTTGCATTGAGGGGTGTGGTGTGACATCATGAGGGGCGTGGCCGTGACCCAGCATTTGGAACTAAATATTTTGAACTCTGGGGTAGTGGAGTACCCTTTTAAGGGTGTACTAGAAATACTAACATGAAGGATCTGGGGGCTTTCAATAGGCCCCTATGTGCCACGACAGACACTCAGGACCCTGTGATAGTGTTAGGAGGGCAACTTCCCTGTCTGATGTAATTAAAGGAGCACTCCGGTAATTTTTTATTTTTTTTGCTTATATAGTACAGCACAGACTATAACATAATAATGTAGAGGTTCTTGTGTATGCCTTGTGCTTACCTGTTTTTGCTTGAAATTCCATCAGTGAAATGATTTCCTAATGCTGCCTACACTTCTCATAAATCCTCTTGCTTGGCAGAGAGAGGGTGTGGAGTCTGATCACTGCAATTCACCAAATGAGACCAACCTAGAAGGCTAAACTGCTGAGACTCATAGGTGGGATGGGGTTAGTTCACACCACATGAAGTTTTGATGCATTTTATCATTTACAGTGTTTTTTTGTTTTTGATCTTTTTAAGAGAAATATTGTCATGAGGCAAAAGTGATTTGAGGTCTGGGGGCTAGAAGGAAAGATCTGATAGGTGATGACGTCATCCTGTATTTCACAGGAATTCAGCTGGCTCAGGACTGACCACTACCTCCAACACATTAAATCCTGTAATTTCACGGAAGCAGCTGTGCTGGGATAAAACAGATGGCGCTGTAGGACTAGTGATGGTGAGTGTGCATGATATGGCAAAGAAAGAAAAAAACAATAAAAAACCTGGAGTGCTTCTTAAACCATGGCCATGGGGTCAGTGTCATCTCCAGTGTCATGGCCAGCACCACCCAGTGGACTTTCCTCATACACCCCACCCATACATGTACATTAACCCCTTCCCTCTTTGGCTATTTTTTATTTTTGCGCTTTTGTTTTTTCCTCCTTACATTTTAAAAATCATAACCCTTTCAATTTTTCACCTAAAAATCCATATGATGGCTTATTTTTTGCACCACCAATTCTACTTTGTAATGACATCAGTCATTTTACCCAAAAATCTACGGCGAAACGGGAAAAAAAATAATTGTGCAACAAAATGGAAGAAAAAATGCCATTTTGTAACTTTTGAGGCTTCTGCTTCCTCCACGCAGTAAATTTTTTGGGTAAAAATGACACCTTTTCTTTATTCTGTAGGTCCATACGGTTAAAATGATCCCCTACTTATATAGGTTTGATTGTGTCGCACTTCTGAAAAAAATCATAACTACATGCAGGAAAATGTATACGTTTTTTGTCCTCTTCTGACCCCTATAACTTTTTTTTTTTCCATGTACGGGGCGGTATTAGGCTAATTTTTTTGCGTCATGATCTGAAGTTTTTATTGGTACCGTTTTTGTTTTGATCCGACCTTTTAATCGCTTTTTATGAATTTTTTTATGGTATAAAAAGTTACCAAAAATACGCTATTTTGCAATTTTATTTTTTTTTGCGCAAATGCCATTGACCGTGCGGTTTAATTAATTTTATATTTTTATGGTCGGACATTTCCGCACACGGCGATACCACATATGTTTATTTTTATTTACACAGTTTTATTTATTTTATTTGGAAAAGGGGGGTGATTCAAACTTTTATTAGGGAAGGGGTTAAAGGGGTACTCCGGCCCCAAGACATCTTATCCCCTATCCAAAGGATAGGGGATAAGATGTCTGATGGTGGGGGTCCCATTGCTGGGGACCCTCACAATCTAGCATGCAGCACCGACCTGTAAGCACTGCAGGAAGCGCTGGAGGTTCTCAGTGTTATGCCTCCCGACCATGGGGGCGGAGTCGTGACGTCACGATACTCCATCTTCGTGGTCAGGAGGCATAACACTGAGAACCTCCAGCGCTTCCTGCAGTGCTTACAGGTGGGTTCTGCATGCTAGATTGCGGGGGTCCCCAGCAGTGCCGCGATCAGACATCTTATCGGGATAAGATGTCTTGGGGCCGGAGTACCCCTTTAAATGAGCTTTATTTTTACTTTTTTTTTTTTTTGCAGGGTTATAGCTCCCATAGAGTACTGTAACATGCAGTACATTGATTCAATACACTGATCAATGCCATTGTATTGCAATGGCAGGGATCAGTGTTATCGGCAGTTGATTGCTCAAGCCTGGATTTCAGGCTTGGAGCAATCAATCGATGATCGGACGCGCAGGAGGCAGGTAAGGGAAGCTCCTGTTGCGTTCTAGCTGATCGGGACATCACGATTTTACCATGATAGTCCCGATCAGCCTGACTGAGCTGCCCAGAAGCTTTTACTTTCACTTTTGGCGCAACGATCAACTTTGATCGCCACGTCTAAAGAGTTAATGCTGCACATCAGCCCGATCGGCGATATCCGGCATTAGCTGTGGGTCCTGGTTGCTTATAGTAACCAGAACCCACTGGGTATGATGCGCACTCACCTGATGGGCCCGTCATACCTCGGGAGCCGCTTGTGGACGTTTATAAACGTCCATATGCGGCAAGGGGTTAAAGTGGTACTCCGGTGGAAAATCTTTTTTTTTCAAATCAACTGGTGCCATAAAGTTAAAGAGATTTGTAAATTACTTCTATTTAAAAATCTTAATCCTTCCAGTACTTATCAGCTGCTGTATGCTTCAGAGGAAGTTGTGTAGTTCTTTTCTGGCTGACCACAGTGCTCTCTGCTGCCACCTCTGTCCATGTCAGGAATTGTCACAGTTCTGGACAGTTCATGACATTTTCCCCCAGAGTACCCCTTTAAATGTTGGAAAGGGGTTTATATAGCACCCTATATAAAGGATAGACATCATCGACCTGGGCCAGTGATAGCCCATAATGCATCACTGCTGCGGAGGACTTTCACTTATTTCTGGCGGAGGGAGACCCGGCATCAGTCTCCTGGAATTTGCGACACTGCCCCTTTAAGAAATTGACACATTGTAATTGATGCAGTGTCTATCATTCCGTTTCTGTTTATATATTTGTGGCATTTTTCTAATTCCGTATCCCGCCTGTCCCCTCCCCCTTTCCTCCTCGCCGCGGTGCTTATCGCTCGCACTTATGGAAATGGCTGCAATTTACTCCTCATTTGTAAATAAGTAAATCTAAATGAAAACAAACGAGCGGAGGGACGCGGCGAGGGCGAGCGGTATAGAGGAGAGCGGCTTCCTCAGCGTTTCCCCGCTTCCTTTTGCGCGGTGTTCTTTTAATCGCCGTCTCGCCCCAGTCAGTGTAAAGCTGATGATTACTGTCAGGAGGAAATTGAACGCTGTAATATCTTTCTCCGTCTGCTTTTCCTCGTGTCACATTGTAAAGTCTTTAGAGGAGCGGAGACGGATTCGAGACCCTCGGCGGCCATTACGCTAATGATAGAGGTCTGAGCATAGCGGCCGCGATCTTATTAGCGTCCATTACGGTGCAAATGACATTAGTTTACATTAATCTGAAGATGGAATTATACTGATAGGGCTTCTATGTCAGCATTAGCCCCTCCCCCTCCTCTAATCACCTCCACTTATAACCAGATATTGAATCGCCATGAACCGCAGATTATACGGATTTCTTAGGCGATCGCTGTTATTGTCTCAGTCCATCAGAGCGGAGTCTTTACTATATTGGCCTTTTATGATGAGAATAGCGAGACGCCTCGTGTATACTGGATGCTGCACGTCTGCAGGGAAATGATGCGGGGGGGGGGGGGATGGGGGCAGAAGACAACAATTGTTTGTAAGAGAAGCCTCAGGTTATACATTATGTCATTTACATACTGAATGTTAAAGAAGCACTCCAGTATGTTTTGCCCATATCATGCACACTCACCATCACTAGTCCTACAGCGCCATCTGTTTTATCCCAGCACAGCTGCATCCATGTGTTTCATTCCTGTAATTGGGTCATGTGCTCACAGTCCTAAATCTAATTGATCAGTCCTGAGTCAGCTGACTTCCTGTGAACTACAGAGTGACTTTATCACCTTTCAGATCCCTCCCCTGAAGCTCTATCTGTATACTGCTGCACCTATTTCTACGGGATCAGGATATATAGTGGTTATACACCTCCCCTACAGCTCTATCTGTATACTGCTACTATCTATGTGATCAGTATATAGTAGCTATACACCTCCCCTCCACCTCTCTCTGTATATTGCTGCTGCTATCTCTATTCAGTCAGGATATATAGCAATTATACACCACCCCCCAGCTCTATCTGTTTACTGCTACTGATATCTCTATGGGATCAGAATACATACATATATATATATATATATTTATATATATATATATATATATATATATATATAGTAGTTATATATCTCCCCTCCAGCTCTATCTGTATACTGCTACTATCTCCATGGGATCAGGATATATAGTAGTTATACCCCTCTCCTCCAGCTCTATCTGTATACTGCTGTTATCTCTATATGACCAGAATGTATAGTAGTTATACAGCTCCCCTCCATCTCTATCTGTATACTGCTGCTGCTATCTCTATGGGATCTGGATATATAGTAGTTATACACCTTCCCTCCAGCTCTATCTGTATACTGCTGCTATCTCTATGGGATCTGGATATATAGTAGTTATACACCTCCCATCTCTATCTGTATACTGCTACTATCTCCATGGGATCAGTATATATAGTAGTTATACCCCTCTCCTCCAGCTCTATCTGTATACTGCTGTTATCTCTATATGACCAGAATGTATAGTAGTTATACAGCTCCCCTCCAGCTCTATCTGTATACTGCTGCTGCTATCTCTATGGGATCTGGATATATAGTAGTTATACACCTCCCCTCCCGCTCTATCTGTATACTGCTGCTATCTCTATGGGATCTGAATATATAGTAGTTATACACCTCCCCTCCAGCTCTATCTGTATACTGCTGCTATCTCTATGGGATCAGGATATATAGTAGTTATACACCTCCCATCTCTATCTGTATACTGCTGCTATCTCTATGGGATCCGGATATTTGGTAACAATACACCTCTCATGAGGCTGGGAGTGTTCACACACTTTGTTTTTACTGAGTTTTTCCTATCATCCTAGTAAAATTGGTATTAAAAATTGTAAATTGCAGCAAAACAGCCAAAATGCTGTGAAAATGTATGAAAAGGACGTTAAATATTTTAAAAACACCTTAATTGTGATTATAGGTTAAATCATTTTCTCTTCGTTGTAATATTTCTCTACACACTTTGAATAAGAAAACGCAAATAATGTGAACTGACTTATGAGTCTAATGAGTTCACCAGAGTGACCTCCAGCACCAGCAGCCTGATTAGATGGCCAGGTGCAGTGATCAGATTCCACACCTTCTCTTTACAAGGCCAGAGGATTCATGGGAAATGTGTTTAGCATCAGGAAATTATCTATGAATCCAAACCCTGGTACATATGTGAACAGTGGTTTAGAGCCTTCAGGTGAGGCCCTCGACTGCCCCAATGAAAGATCAGGCCATAGAGACCTAAGTTGGTCTAAGCTAAAATTGGTGTCACCTACCAGAAACAATCTAATGCCTAAGGCCCGGTCCCTGACTATGGTGGTGTATGGACCTGATCATCTTTATCATTGCCTTTGAGGGTCTAGTGAAAGCACTGTGACATTACGGTCTCTTTCAAGGGTTCAGGATCATGGACAGTGGTGAGGATCAGATACCACAGGTTCAGGACCATGGACAATGGTAAGGATCAGATACCACAGGCTCAGGACCATGGACAGTGGTGAGGACCATATTCTACAGGTTTAGGACCATGGACAGTGGTGAGGACCATATTCTACAGGTTCAGGACCATGGACAGTGGTGTGGACCATATATCTCAGGTTCAGGACCATGGACAGTGGTGAGGACCATATACCACAGGTTCAGGACCATGGACAGTGGTAGGGACCCCTGCAGATTGCCAGGTTCTACTCTAGTGACAAGGCGATGGTGACAGGGTGACTATAGTTAGATGGTTTATGATACGACCTCCACCCTTGGGTTAGTAAGATCTACTGGATCTACTTCTACAGAGAGGATCTACTGCAAAGAAGAAGGACAAGCCTGGGTCATACTCCAAATCCTGAACCTTGTGACTTCTATCCACTTAGTCTAAGTCCAAAGACTGGTCAGAATGTCCTGATTTATTGGCTAGATGTGTGATGTGGGATTTCCTATGACTTTCTACCTTAAGCGCAGATGTAGCAGAGCCGTCAATGATAACACCAGAACTTCTCCAGTCAAATCCAGAACTGCAGGAACAATGTTGGGCCCTTCTAATGTCTGGTGAGATGTAGAGGCTTCGGGTGCTGACGGATTATACATTTTATAATAAATGAGCTGTCAGCCCTGTCCCCCAGATCTATAGCAGATATATACATCTATATATATTCATTGGATAGGGGATAAGATGTATAGGGGCAGAGTACCTCTTTAAGCGTGAGTATATAGAGTAGATGTATAATAGTTGTATATATCTATAATAGTAGTAGATCTATAGTAGGAGATCTATAATAGTAGTAGATCTATAATAGTCATGTAGTTGATCTGTAGTAGATGTAAAGTAGGTCTATAGTGTGAATATATACAGTAGCTATAATAGTAGTAGATCTATTATAGTAGTAGATCTATAATAGTAGGAGATCTATAATAGTAGTAGATCTATAATAGTCATGTAGTTGATCTGTAGTAGATGTAAAGTAGGTCTATAGTGTGAATATATACAGTAGCTATAATAGTAGTAGATCTATTATAGTAGTAGATCTATAATAGTAGGAGATCTATAATAGTAGGAGATCTATAATAGTAGCAGATCCATAACAGTAGTAGATCTATTATAGTAGTAGATCTATAATAGTAGGAGATCTATAATAGTAGTAGATCTATAATAGTAGGAGATCTATAATAGTAGCAGATCCATAACAGTAGTAGATCTATAATAGTAGGAGATCTATAATAGTAGATCTATAATAGTAGGAGATCTAAAATAGTAGTAGATCTATAATAGTAGGAGATCTATAATAGTAGCAGATCCATAACAGTAGTAGATCTATAATAGTAGGAGATCTATAATAGTAGGGGATCTATAAAAGTAGTAGATCTATAATAGTAGTAGATCTATAATAGTAGGAGATCTATAATAGTAGGAGATCTATAATAGTAGTAGTAGATCTATAATAGTAGTAGATCTATAATAGTAGTAGATCTATAATAGTAGTAGATCTATAATAGTAGCAGATCCATAACAGTAGTAGATCTATAATAGTAGGAGATCTATAATAGCAGGAGATCTATAATAGTAGGGTATCTATAATAGTAGTAGATCTATAATAGTAGGGTATCTATAATAGTAGGAGATCTATAATAGTAGGAGATCTATAATAGTAGGGTATCTATAATAGTAGGAGATCTATAATAGTAGGAGATCTATAATAGTAGGGTATCTATAATAGTAGTAGATCTATAATAGTAGGAGATCTATAATAGTAGGAGATCTATAATAGTAGTAGATCTATAATAGTAGGAGATTTATAATAGTAGTAGATCTATAATAGTAGGGGATCTATAATAGTAGTAGATCTATAATAGTAGTAGATCTATAATAGTAGGAGATCTATAATAGTCGTGTGGTAGATGTAAAGTAGGTCTATAGTGTGAATATATATATATATATAGTAGATGTATATTCGTCATGTAGTAGATCTGTAGTAGATGTAAAGTAGGTCTATAGTGTGAATATATATATATATATATATATAGTAGATGTATATTCGTCGTGTAGTAGATCTGTAGTAGATGTAAAGTAGGTCTATAGTGTGTATATATATATATATATATATATATATAGTAGATGTATATTAGTCGTGTAGTAGATCTGTAGTAGATGTAAAGTAGGTCTATAGTGTGAATATATATATATATAGTAGATGTATATTCGTCGTGTAGTAGATCTGTAGTAGATGTAAAGTAGGTCTATAGTGTGAATATATATATATATATATATATAGTAGATGTATATTCGTCGTGTAGTAGATCTGTAGTAGATGTAAAGTAGGTCTATAGTGTGAATATATATATATATATATATATATATAGTAGATGTATATTCGTCGTGTAGTAGATCTGTAGTAGATGTAAAGTAGGTCTATAGTGTGAATATATATATATATATATATATATATATATATATATATATATATATAGTAGATGTATATTCGTCGTGTAGTAGATCTGTAGTAGATGTAAAGTAGGTCTATAGTGTGAATATATATATATATAGTAGATGTATATCAGTCAGGTAGTAGATCTGTAGTAGATGTAAAGTAGGTCTATAGTGTGAATATATATATATATATAGTAGATGTATATTCGTCGTGTAGTAGATCTGTAGTAGATGTAAAGTAGGTCTATAGTGTGTATATATATATATATATATATATAGTAGATGTATATCAGTCAGGTAGTAGATCTGTAGTAGATGTAAAGTAGATCTATAGTGTGAATATTGTGCAGCCCTCCTCATTACTGGCCTAACCTGTGATCTAGTAGATCCCACTACATCCACTGCTGTGTCAGGTGTCGCCCTCCTGGCTACATCTGTCGGTCCCCTATGGTTTGGAGAGTGACCCAGGCCTTGCCTCTAGTCCGTACACATCATACTGACCTGCGGCAGGGATGGGTTTTGTGGCTATGACCCGTTCTGGAGAAAAAAAGAAATCATAAACAAAGGCATAAAAAATAAAAGGCGACAAGACAAGGGATCGCTGTAAAGTGGACCTCAGAGAGTAACTTACCACCAGACTTATGTACTGTCTACTGCGCGCACATGTCATGTGACTACCGGAGACCTCCATATTGATTCCGGGTGTAGGAGAGAGTAACAAATATTTACATTCCTTCTTCTGGCCCTAGGATAACACTTCCTGCCCTGGCAGCTTAGTGTTGTCGTAGGGACAGTCAGCCTTGTAACAACCAATAATAATAATTGTTGTTGTTATTATTATTATTATTATTTTTATATTTTTTTTATATTATTGCTTAAAGTAATATTCATGCCATCAAACCCAGATGGATCCTGACTGTAAATCTGTCAGGATCTTTTCACATCTATTCTACGAGTTTTCTTTTTCCTCTCCATCGAGGTCTCTGCTTCCTGTCAGTGAATAGAGAAAATTCTTCTTTCCATCCAGCTGTGAATTTGTTACAATTGCATCTTGTCTAGACAATCCTTAAAACGGCCTGGACTCCAGACTGATAAGATTTTATCTTCTGATACAGTGATCCCTCAACTTACAATGGCCTCAACATACAATAGTTTCAACATACAATAGTTTCAACATACAACTGTAACTTGAAACCAGACTCAACATACAATACTATGGAATCTGCGAAATGTGTCAAGGGCTGGAAGAACCGACCAATCAGAATGGGCATTCACTGGTAAAACCCCTGTATTCCTAAAGCGCATGCACTGACTGGTGTCTGGTAGCGCCCCCTACAGTACAGGGAGGTATGGGAACCCAGTGATCTGATCATTACCTGTCCTGTGTATAATGCAGTGTTTCCCAACCTGTGTGCCTCCAGGCTGTGGTAAAACTACAACTCCCAGCATGCCCTGACAGCCCTTGGCACCAGCACTGATCCATTACTGCAGTGTTATCAATAGGACACAGAGCTGCATTTACTAGTCGGGTTGTGGGTAACAAACAAAGGGCCCATTGACGTCCCCATTAGTTTATTGGAAATTCCCTGGTAGTCTATAGCAGTGAATGGGTTCATATTACGGTTACTGGGGCAGAGTTTTTCCAACCAGGGTGCCTCCAGCTGTTGCAAAACTACAACTCCCAGCATGCCCGGACAGCCAACGGCTGTCCGGGCATGCTGGGAGTTGTAGTTTTGCAACAGCAGAAGTTGGGAAAACTCTCTTCTACAAAGGGTATATTGGAATAATGTGCAGGTCACAGTTTGCATAATATTTGCATTGGGCCCAAGAGCTTGCACTCACTTTACTACGGCCGTAAGCATATTAGGATGAAAAGCGTTCACCAGGTTAAAGGGGTACTCTGGTGGAAAACGTAATCAACTGGTGCCAGAAAGTTAAACAGATTTGTAAATTACTTCTATTAAAAAATCTTAATCCTTCCAGTACTTATTAGCTGCTGAATACTACATAGGAAATTATTTTCTTTTTTTTTTTTAACACAGTGCTCTCTGCTGACATCACGAACACAGAGCTCTCTGCTGACATCACGACCACAGTGCTCTCTGCTGACATCTCTGTCCCATTTTAGGAACTGTCCAGAGAAGCATATGTTTTCTATGGGGATTTTCTCCTACTCTGGACAGTTCTTAAAATGGACAGAGGTGTCAGCAGAGACCACTGTGCTTGTGATGTCAGCAGAGAGCTCTGTGTTCCAAAAAGAAAAGAATTTCCTCTGTAGTATTCAGCAGCTAATAAGTACTGGAAGGATTAAGATTTTTTTTAATAGAAGTAATTTACAAATCTGTTTAACTTTCTGGCACCAGTTGATTTAAAAATAAATAAATAAATAAATAAAATAAAGTTTTCCACCGGAGTACCCCTTTAAGATAGATTTCATTGTAAAGCATAGGCCCTTTTCACACTACAGGTATCACCCTGCTTTTACTGCCATTATTTTACAATAACGGATGGGAAAAAAAAACGGATGCAATAACCGGTAATAACGGATGATAACTGATGATCCTCATTCGTTATTTTTCATGGTTTTTTTCTTTTAAAAAAAAACTGATATTTTTTCATCCGTTATTACCAGTTACATCCATTTTTTTATATCAGGTTTTTAACCCTTTTTTTTGTAAAACTGTACTGAGCATGCTCAGTACAAAAAAAAAAAAAACAGATGTTAAAAAACCTGACAATAACTGATGATAACGGATGTTTTTTATTTATTTTTTTACATCCGGTTCCCATAGAATTCAATGTTAAATTTTAACATCCTGTTTTTCACCATTTTTTATTTTTTTTTGCATGGACCGTATTTTGTGCCGGCAAAAATAACGGACATTAGTAAAAAAATAAATAAAAATAAATAAATAAAAAAACGGACGTGCCTGATGCAAAAGGATGTTCAAAAAATCCCATTGACATGAATTTTTTATTTTATTTATTTATTCATTTTTTTTGACGGACGTTTTCAGGACTTTTTGCCAGGAGTAATAACGGAGGTTTTTTATTTATTTATTTATTTATTTATTTTTTTTACAGGATGATACTTATAGTGTGAAAGGGGCCTCATTGTATATTCTAAAATCGCTGGTCTTGTTTATGACAACTGAGCTGCAATATCACAATTGTCCACTGGGTGGCACTGCAGCCCAAAGTGAATTTCACTATATTTTTTGACATTTTCTCATAGGGCGACATACTGTAGGGTGGGTAGTGTAGGCGTATTGTGTGTGTATGTGTGCGCGCACAGTGCTGCGTTCCCACCCGGTAATCTATAGCGGTAAAAATACCTGCACGATAGTGATTGGTAAAGGATTTGTAAGAGCTGCACTGGGTAAAAGATGAATATGAGACATAGTGTGATAAGGCTTCCTGGTACTTGTAGTGCACCACCCAATAGAAAGCATCCCTATTGGAACACAACAGCATGCAAACATGGTGTTGTATTATTTAAATCAGTGTTTCAGTTGTGGGGGAACTACAACTCCCAGCATGCCCGGACAGCCGTTGGCTGTCCGGGCATGCTGGGAGTTGTAGTTCTGCAACAGCTGGAGGCACCTTAGTATAAAAATAAAAAAAACACTGATTTAAACAGTTATTTCACATGGCGGTATTATTGCAATACAGTATTGATATGAAGGCACTGAATTCCCGGTCACGTTGGCATCGCATTAAGTCTAGGTTCACATTACAATTTAACCATTCGATTATCGGACCGTAAAATTGGACGAAATCGTATCGCCCAAAAAAATCATATACAATCGTATGTAAAAAAAAAAAAAAAAAAAAGAAAAATTATATCCGAAAAAAAAAATCGTATCCAAAAATCGGACATTTTCCCAAAAAATCAGATCCTTTTTTTAAAAATCAATATGTCTGCCAATGGCAATAAAGTTTTAGATATTTGAAGCGTATGTGTTTTGAAGTCTACTGCGCATGCGTACCAAAAAAAATAAAAAATCACGTGCAATTAATCTGATAGAATCACACAGTCCCACGATTCCGTGCGATTGACATAGACATCGGTAATAATAAAAAAAATCGGACACGATTTCGATCCGATTTTCAATCCGGACGAAAAAAATCGCGGTCAACCGCGATTTTACCTCCGATCTTAAATCGTGCAAAATCGGATGCGGATCAGAACTGATGCATTTGTTGTCTATCATTAAAGGGGTACTCCGGTGGAAAACTCTTTTTAAAATAACTGGTGCCAGGAAGTTAAACAGATTTGTAAATTACTTCTATTAAAAAAATCTTAATCCTTCCAGTATTTATTAGCTGCTGAATACTACAGCGGAAATTCTTTTCTTTTTTTGAACACAGAGCTCTCTGCTGACATCACGAGCACAGTGCTCTCTGCTGACATCTCTGTCCATTTTAGGAACTGTCCAGAGCAGGAGAAAATCCCCATAGCAAACATATGCTGCTCTGGACAGTTCCTAAAATGGACAGAGATGTCAGCAGAGAGCAATGTGCTCGTGATGTCAGCAGAGAGCTCTGTGTTCAAAAAAGAAAAGAATTTCCCCTGTAGTATTCAGCAGCTAATAAGTACTGGAAGGATTTAGATTTTTTTAATAGAAGTAGTTTACAAATCTGTTTAACTTCCTGGCACCAGTTGTTTTAAAAAGAGTTTTCCACCGGAGTACCCCTTTAACAAATGGAAGTCAATGGATACGAGTTGGCGTGCAGATTTGTACGATTTCCAAGTTAAAAATCGTGAGAAGTAGGATAGTAAAATGGTGAAGTGATTGCACCCTAAGCCGTTATGAATTTACGGCACTGTATGGCACTGCTTTATCTTATTTATATTATTTTGTATCACTATATGGCAGTATTATTTTTTACACTGTATAGCACTTCATAGGGTACTATTTGTTTACTGTAACTGTTAGGTAACTTGGTGTATGGTGTTGTTACATAGGCACAGTATGGAGGACTATGCTGTCACATGCACGGTACTGTTCACTGTATGGCGGTATTACATGCTGACAGTATTATGGAGACTGTGTTATGGAGGCACACTATAGAAAACTACGCTATCACGTGGCACTATTCTACAGTAAGTTGACCACACATATGAATTGTGCAACGGATGGCAATGTTACAGTATGCGTGCACTATATGACACTATTAAAGAGCATATTGTAACCGATATATGGTGCTCCTATTCAAGCTATATGTTGTCTAATGCACGGCACTGTTATTGGTTCACTGTATGGCGATATTACACATTTACATTATGGTACATTTATGTAGCCATTGTATACTAGAAGCAATTGTGCAACGTATGGCAGTGTTATGTGCTCACTGTATGGCACTATTAATTATTGTAATGAGCTGCAGCATAGATTGACACTATATAAAGATTATTATTATGTATCTGATGTTTGGTGTTCTTATATAAACTCAGTATGCAAAACTATGTTGTCTCATGCACGGCACTGTTATCAGTTCACTGCATGGCGGTATTACACATTCACATTATGGTACAGTTGTGTAGAGATTATGTGCTAAAAGGAGTTGTGCAATAAAGGGCTTATGTGGGATATGTGTTCACTGTATGGCACTGTTAGGTAACTGGTATATGGCATTGTTATACAGTATGCAAGACTATGCTGTCACATGTACAGCACTTTTATAAGTTCACTGTGTGGCGATATTACATTGGCGTACCAATATGGTACAGTTAGGTACACATTATATACTAGAATTCATTTTTCCCTGTGTTGCAATTTTTTGTGTTGACTGTAAGGCACAATTACATTGGTATGGCGGTTATATATGTGTTTTCACCAATATTTTACACTGCATGGTACAATAATTTGCGCAGTATTATGGTGATATTATAGCTGTGTGTTGTTTGTAAATTATTTAGCACTGTACGGCATACTAATTTGAGCATTAATATGACCGTATTGTATGTGTGCTGTTCGTACATGTGGCACTGTACATACATTAATTTGAGCAGTATTATAGCGGTATTATCTGTGTGTTGTGTTCATACATTATGTGGCACAGTACAGTACACATTTATTTGAGCAGTATTATGACGGTATTATATGTGTGTAATATTTGGCCATTAATTTGTACAGTATGGTGCATTTATTTGATCAGTATTATGGCGGTATTATATGTGTCTGGTGTTCCTACATTATTTTGCACTGTACGGTACATTCATTTGATCAGTATTATGGCGGTATTATATGTGTGGGGTGTTCGTACCTTGTTTGGCACTGTACTATACATTCATCCTGAGCTATATGAAGGTGGTTTTATATGTGTGTTATTAGAATATTATTTGGCACTGTATGATACATTCATTTGAGCAGTATTTTGGCAGTATTATTTGTGTGTGATGTTCGAACAATAATTGACACTGTATGGTAGTTCTATTCACGTAGTATTATAGCGGTATTATGTGTGTGATGATCGTACAATAATTGGCACTGTACGGTAGTTCTTTTTGCGTAATATCATAGCGGTATTATGTGTGTGATGCTCATACAATAATATGCAATGTATGGTAGTTCTTTTTGCGTAATATTATAGCGGTATTAAGTGTGTGATGTTCATACAATAATTGGCAATGTACGGTAGTTCTTTTTGCGTAGTATTATAGCGGTATTATGTGTGTGATGTTCATACAATAATTGGCAATGTACGGTAGTTCTTTTTGCGTAGTATTATAGCGGTATTATGTGTGTGATGTTCATACAATAATTGCCACTGTACGGTAGTTCCATTCGCATAGTATTATAGTGGTATTATGTGTGTGATGTTCATACAATAATTGGCACTGTACGGTAGTTCTTTTTGAGTAATATTATAGTGGTATTATGTGTGTGATATTCATACAATAATTGCCACTGTACGGTAGTTATTTTTGCATAGTATTATAGCGGTATTATGCGTGTGATGTTCATACAATAATATGCAATGTACGGTAGTTCTTTTTGTGTAATATTATAGTGGTATTATGTGTGTGATGTTCATACAATAATTGGCACTGTATGGTAGTTTTATTCATGTAGTATTATAGAGGTATTATGTGTGTGATGGTCGTACAATAATTGGCACTGTGCGGTAGTTCTATTCGCCTAGTATTATAGCGGTATTATGTGTGTGATGGTTGTACAATAAATGGCACTGTACGGTAGTTCTTTTTGTGTAATATTATAGCGGTATTATGTGTGTGATGTTCATACAATAATTGGCACTGTACGGTAGTTTTATTCACGTAGTATTATAAAGGTATTATGTGTGTGATGGTCGTACAATAATTGGCACTGTGCGGTAGTTCTTTTTGCGTAGTATTATAGCAGTATTATGTTTGTGATGTTCATACAATAATTGGCACTGTACGGTAGTTTTATTCGTGTAGTATTATAGCAGTTTTGTGTGTGATGGTCATACAATAAATGGCACTGGTCGGTAGTTCTTTTTGCGTAATATTATAGCGGTATTATGTGTGTGATGTTCATACAATAATATGCAATGTACGGTAGTTTTATTCACGTAGTATTATAGCGGTATTATGTGTGTGATGGTCGTACAATAATTGGCACTGTACGATAGTTCTTTTTGCGTAGTATTATAGCGGTATTATGTGTGTGATGGTCATACAATAATTGGCACTGTATGGTAGTTCTATTCGCGTAGTATTATAGCGGCATTATGTGTGTGATGGTCGTACAATAATTGGCACTGTACGGTAGTTTTTTATTGCGTAGTATTATAGCGGTATTATGTGTGTGATGGTCATACAATAATTGCCACTGTACCGTAGTTATTTTTGCATAGTATTATAGCGGTATTATGCGTGTGATGTTCATACAATAATATGCAATGTACGGTAGTTCTTTTTGTGTAATATTATAGTGGTATTATGTGTGTGATGTTCATACAATAATTGGCACTGTATGGTAGTTTTATTCATGTAGTATTATAGAGGTATTATGTGTGTGATGGTCGTACAATAATTGGCACTGTGCGGTAGTTCTATTCGCCTAGTATTATAGCGGTATTATGTGTGTGATGGTTGTACAATAAATGGCACTGTATGGTAGTTCTTTTTGTGTAATATTATAGCGGTATTATGTGTGTGATGTTCATACAATAATTGGCACTGTACGGTAGTTTTATTCACGTAGTATTATAAAGGTATTATGTGTGTGATGGTCGTACAATAATTGGCACTGTGCGGTAGTTCTTTTTGCGTAGTATTATAGCAGTATTATGTTTGTGATGTTCATACAATAATTGGCACTGTACGGTAGTTTTATTCGTGTAGTATTATAGCAGTTTTGTGTGTGATGGTCATACAATAAATGGCACTGGTCGGTAGTTCTTTTTGCGTAATATTATAGCGGTATTATGTGTGTGATGTTCATACAATAATATGCAATGTACGGTAGTTTTATTCACGTAGTATTATAGCGGTATTATGTGTGTGATGGTCGTACAATAATTGGCACTGTACGATAGTTCTTTTTGCGTAGTATTATAGCGGTATTATGTGTGTGATGGTCATACAATAATTGGCACTGTATGGTAGTTCTATTCGCGTAGTATTATAGCGGCATTATGTGTGTGATGGTCGTACAATAATTGGCACTGTACGGTAGTTTTTTATTGCGTAGTATTATAGCGGTATTATGTGTGTGATGGTCATACAATAAATGCCACTGTACCGTAGTTCTTTTTGTATAGTATTATAGCGGTATTATGAATGTGATGTTCATACAATAATTGCCACTGTACGGTAGTTTTTTATTGCATAGTATTATAGCGGTATTATGTGTGTGATGGTCATGCAATAATTGGCACTGTACCGTAGTTCTTTTTGCATAGTATTATAGCGGTATTATGAATGTGATGTTCATACAATAATTGGCACTGTACAGTAGTTTTTTTTGTGTAGTATTATAGCGGTATTATGAATGTGATGTTCATACAATAATTGGCACTGTACGGTAGTTCTTTTTGCGTAGTATTATAGCGGTATTATGAATGTGATGGTCATACAATAATTGGCACTGTACGGTAGTTCTTTTTGCGTAGTATTATAGCGGTATTATGAATGTGATGTTCATACAATAATTGGCACTGTACGGTAGTTCTATTTGTGCAGTATTATGGCGGTATTATCTTCACTTTCTTTCCCCATCTTGTCCAGAAAACTCCACAGACTTGGATTTGGCCATGTATGACATACAGAGGGCGCGGAGCACATAACCCGCCATCCACCCCCTCGGCCCTTTCCTGACACATTGTTACAGAACGACCCCTCTTACACCTGAGACATAAACAGACCTGAGCACTGATAACTCCGAGGACCGGCGCTCAGCAGCGTCTTCCTCCTCCTTAACCTAATGACACACCGCCACTCACCACCGCCGGCGGAGCACTCAGCGCATTAAACTCAATAGCACTTTTGAGCGCCGGACGAGTTATAGAGACATTTAAAAAGCTTCTAAAACATTTAAGGGCTTAAAAAAAAATCTAAAATAAAATACAAATTTTTAAAACATTTCATCCCATGTGACGGAACGTCGGCTCAGACAGCCGCGTCATGCAAATTTAATAACCCCGCAGGATGCATTATTTATGACTCCGACAACACAACTGTGTCTTTAAATCTCCGGTGAGCGGCATTATTTTATTCATCACACTTGGCGTAACTTATTGTTCTATGGAAATTATATTCGCCAAATGTATCGGCTGAGCGTAATTTATTGATGGG